>NC_053026.1:71816374-72098801 GCF_003073215.2 Triticum urartu | reverse complement strand
ACATGCATTTTATAATACGCACATTTTATGCATACAGTCAATCATACACATCTACTATAGACAATTAATACATATATATATATATATGTATATATATATATACATACATACATACAATATACACCACGCCTATAGGTCATTGTCGCCGGCGCCTCCACAAGCCCGTGTTTGATGGTGTTGATGTCGTCATCATCGCCGCCGCTGCAGCACCGTGAGGATGCCGTCGTCATCGTCGTCGCCGCCGCAGCCCCATGACGATGTCGATCTCGTCGTCATCATCGTTGCCGCCGCAGCCCCATGTTGATATCATCGTCGTCCTCGCCGCAGCTTCGTGTCCATGTGTTCCCTACTAGGAACTCACAAATCCTGGAATTAAACAATGAACCAAGATAGTGCTAGGCATGACCACAAGTAAAAGGAGATAAGGAATTCCAAGGCAGTACGAAATCTTGTTATAGATTCTGAATACAAGCTTTTGAGGCAAATTGAACAAGCAAAGGCTGTGCACCTAGTAGAAATAATTCCCAGGTCATTCGCAAGCAAGCAAGCAAGAAGGCATCAGCAAATTGCATCAGTTCAACCAAATAATATATTGCAATTCACGCTCATTAAGTCAAGATTCCTTCTCATCTAGCAATTTAAAGGGGCTCATGCCAAAAATATATGCTTAATTCCTCACTGGCTATTCAAACTAAATGGTCCAGGAATGCACATGGTTACCATGGATAAAGTTGCAATTCCTAAAGTTGATCATCTCTTCGTTTTGCGAGGAAAAGATATCATTTTTAGAAAGCGTACAACTACAAATATCTTCTTATGATCTTAGCTAAGCGATACAGTTAAAAGATAAACATGCACAATCATTTTTTTAGAATATAAACAAGCACAATCAATATGTGAAAACACCAACTCTTTACATAAAACAAAGATGGAGCATTCGGATATTCAATCATTATGTGGCACTAACCCTCTTGAGAATGCTGACTCGATCTCTACAATCGATCCATAGCTCGCTCATTCTCATGTTCATCTATCTCATGTGAAGAATAAGCTGGTGCTCGTATTCCACCTTCTTCAATGCCATCAAAGAGAGCAGTTCTGGTGCTTCGGTAGCTATGAAAAGTGTAGAGAATAGTTATATAAGAATGCATATAGATTTGATAAGTGCAAAAACGTCTTATATCTATTTTGTTTTATTTCTATAAATGTACATAAAGAATTGATTACTTTGGTTCTATAGGTACCATCTTCCTTCTTCTGTTCACACATAAGAAAAGCCTACTGGTCAGCCTAATCATGACCACCTTAAGATTTTTTATAAATGCACACAAGATCACTAAAAATATATTTAAATTATTCGCAACAGATAAAAGTACCCAGTTCTGATTCATCTGCTAGCCAACAAACTAAACGGTGCTTCAGATTTGTAATTATGTGACTATGTTGCGGACCCCTTGCTCATCATATGATTAAAATAGAACCTTAGCAGACCCTGGAGTCAGCTGCTTTAGATGTTCAGTTATATTTGGAAAAGCATGATGTGTCTTCAAATGAAATGGTTACTGAAAAAGGATCTCACCTTGTTCTAGCAGATCACATGTAGTGATCCATAAACATAGTAAATGTTCTCTGAAATCATTGGATCCGGCTTCGTGGTTCCATAGGATGGTGATGCAAACGCATGATTTTTTTGAGAATTAAGTAGCAAACCTGCAATGCACAAAAGAGATCAAATGGTTAGCAAACCTGTTGTTCGTCCTGAAGCTAGTTTTGTCATTTTTTATGTACTAAAATCTTTTCATTAGTCATCACTCAAGGGAGCTTTTCATTATTTTACTCTCCAGTATATGAATGCAGTGAAATTACTCCTCCCAACGAAGACAAATAGAGCTGCCTGATTTTTTTACAGCAGTAATTCTTTCGAACTGTTCTAAAATCTTTGCATCTCGCACATCAAGGAACTTCAACTAAATATAGTGTCCTTGCACGAGCTGCGTCCAACTAAATGTTATTATTTGCTAATGAGCTGAACTCTGTAATGAAGACAGAAGCCGATACAAAAGACAACCATGTCTAATTGATTGGAGTAATAGTGCTCAACAAGTCTAATTGTATATTTCTGTTCTGACAAAGCATACCAGGCCCTTTCCACCTTTCCTCTGTTTTAAAACTCTTGGTATTTAAATCATTTTATCACAACTTCATAACCATTCAATCTTTCACCTTTGCATACCACTTACGAGAAAGATTTAGGCCGCCGAGCATAAGCACAAACAGGTTGTGCACGGAGGAAGGAACGTAGTGGAACAGAAGGAAAAAAGGCTGCTAGGCATAAACACAAACAGGTTGCGAGCATTATTGCACGGAGGAAGGGAAGTAGTGGAACAGAAGGAAAAAAAGGGCGGGGAGAGAAGGAAGAAGGGGAGAGGAGAGGGCATGAATCGAGGGAAGAGGAGATCTCACCACGCCGGAGTTGGACGCAGCCGAAACCCTAGCCGCAGGGAGGGGTCGTGCGCGAGCGCTTGCTGCCGCGAGGAGCGGATTTTGCCAGAGGGAAGGAAGAACCATCGCGAGGAGAGCTCGTGGGTGTGCTGCACTCTGGTGAGGGCCGCCGGAAGTAGCCGGAATTGCCCGGCGTTGGTGGAGGCAGCGAGGGTTCGCGGGAGGCAGAGGAGAAAATAAGGGAACGATGGAGGCTGTTCGCTGGGCTGGGTTGGTTGTCTCGATGGGCTGGGCTAGTTGTAGCGCATTACGTGACCCGCGCTACGACTATGTTTCTAGTGCTAGCGCGGCCCAGCAAACCCTCCTACTACTATCACTTGTCCGCCGGGCACGATCGAGGATATTTATTAATAGCATGCTCAAAAGAAACCAACGCTACTGATAAGCCATACCAGTAGCGTGCTTTGTACCCAGTGCTACTGGTAATTATCAGTAGCATGGGGGCCCAAACAAACGCTACTGGTAAACTTCTATGTATAAGCATTTTCCTAGTAGTTATGATGGTGGTAGTGAATATAAAGGGAGAAACCATAAGCTTTACGAGTATAGTGACTGTGACATGGCAGATCTAAAGGTGCAAACTGAACAAAGCTACTTCGCAACCAATGTTTGCATTCAACTAGCCACTACAATTTGGTACGGACAAGAAGAGTACAATAAACAATTTAAGATCTATTTTCCGGATGAGATCAATAACTTAAGCATATATGGAAGAGTACCACCTCTCTTGCGACGCCGTGTAGGCCCCTGCTGATACGTTGAGGGTGCTGCGGGTGCAATGGCTGTCGGCGGCGGGGAAGAAGACTTTAGATGGTAGACAGCCGGGTCGGGGGATAAATCCTGTTGGCGTGGACGAGGCGGTCGTAGGAGTGGCAACGATAAGGTGGACGACGGCGCCGATGAAGCAAGACGACGCGATGAAAGGATCCTGGTCTGGCGCCGTGGATGAGAGACGTCCATCTCTTGCAGTGGATGACGGGGTAGGGGTAGCGGCTCCGGTAAGGTGGAGGATGGGGTGGCGGACGCAGGAGGCTGGCCGCAGTGGGGAGGTTGTGGTGGCGCCGATGGTGTATGAATGGGGAAATGGAGGGGGAGCGGGGGATCTCAAACTTTGGGATGCACTTGTGTGAAATGTGGTAAAGTTACGAACTTATCCCCTGTTTAAAATTTCGGAAATCACGTCGGTTGGGGATAGGACGGTAATCTCGCATCTCCCAAATATTTGCCGGTAACGATTTCAGGCGAGGAGAGGGCACTACTAGGAAAAGGGCTACTAATGGCGCACCAGTTTTGCCTACTAATGGCGCACTACTGGTGCGCCATTAGTATCACGCCACTAGTATTTCTTACTAATGGCGCATCACCGGTGCGCCATTAGTATCTGGTATATTAATGGCGCACCACGCAGTGCGCCATTAGTATAGAACACCATGTGCCATTAGTATGCCTCCCAGGGGGGCATATTTAACAATGTGCTTTGGCATACTAATGGTGCACTCTTGGGTGATGCGCCATTAGTATACTTTGGCATACTAATGACGCACTCTGTAGTGATGCGCCATTAGTATGAATATTAGTTTTTTTTTACTTTTCTGATTTTTGCACAGGTTACAAAATATATTATTTGACAGAATATAGACAGCAGCACACAGCAACAGCAGATTCATCGAATACAATAGAAGATTAGTCTCCGAATACAATTCATCATATTAGTCTTCGAATTCAAAAGACCGAACAAAGATAAAACATTACAAGTCTCGAGACCGCGAGTATCGAGTTTGTCTTCACATTACAAGTCGATATCGATCATCTAAACTACCATCACATAGAAGAGAGATGCGGTCTTCACGATGAGCATCATCGTGATGAAACTGGTCTTCATCCGGTTCCTCCAACGCTCCCTCCTCTCTCCCGCTAGATAGCGGGCGTATCTAGATTCCGCCTCCGCCCTAGTGGTGTACCCTTTGTAACTGTTACCGCTAAAATGGTGAACCTGTCTCCGACACTCCTCCCAGTCGTCGTAGACTCCGGGAACCTTACCCTTGTACATGACATACGACGGCATCTCTATGCACAAGCCAAACAACAGACAATACATACATAAGCAATATATTAGTATGCAACAAAAGGATCGGAAGAGAAAAGTAAGACATTAATAGCACGATTCATGGTCCTACTAATAAATAGCATCGATTACATCTAAGTTGAACGACTGTCCAAACCAAAAAGACATACAATTCATTAAAGTTTAATTACAACATGAGCCAATCAATGTTTCAGAACTACACATCACTACTTTCGACTCGACTCATGGGACAAGAGCGTGGATGAAGCCGCCGTCTGTCGTGATGGTCATGAAATCGCGGGCGTTGTCAGCCTGCATTTGTAGCGTTCCGTCTATCTCACTGTTGGACGGTTGATATCTGAGGAAGAACTGCCCCGAGGTATGAAGGACATCTTGATGGATGATGTCCGCAAACTCCGACTGGATGCGAAAGAATTCTTGTCTGATGTCCGCGTCCTGGATTGCCGACAAGCTCGTGGCCCAATCTTTGAGATTATCTGGTAGCAGAAGGTGATGAAGGTCCCTTACGATCGCCCGCATGTGATGGAGGGCGTAGTAGGCATCCTTCTGACCGCCAAGCGGCTGCTTGACGCAGCAGAACGTCGTATTGTGGGTGAACACGTGCTTGCCATACTTACGAACTGCCCTGGTGAAGGTGCCTCCAGATTTGGCGTAGCCGGGGAGAACATCATCAAGAACTTTCTTGATATTTGTGTAGTCTATCTTGGAGTCACGGTTCGGGTCGAAATACGTGGCCATGGAATATTTCGGGCTTAAGAGGATGAGTGTGCAATCTGTGTCACTGCACAGAACACAGAATGTTAGAAAAAAAAGAACGATCGAAATCTAAGAAATCATATGTTACGGGGCGGTTAAGGGATGACTTACTCGGGAAAGTAAGCCACAAGGAAGTTATCCTTATCTGGGTTTGCCAGAATGACACCTTCGAGGTGTGAACTCACGACTTGGCGGTCCCCAGCGCTGCTCAAGAGCTTGGCACGCATGTAGAAGGGGTCGACTATCACGATGTCCGGGGTCTTGTCTCTAATGATCCGCATCTTCATACTCAGCGAAAACAGCCGAACGAAGGTGTAGTGCAGTGGATGAAGGTTAAACATAGCAAAGATGTCATCAAACCGCAGGACGATCATACCCCCGATGTCGCCATCCATAAAGCCCTTGCCCTCTGGCACCTTGGCCACGAAAACCGGGTATGCCACATCATTCTCTCTGAGACGCCGCTTCTCCAAAGAAAGAACACTGTCGTGCAGACTCCGCATAGCACCGGTTGCAGCATTGAGCATATTTGTCGGTAGCATCGCCCTACCCGCCACATGCATCCTCCTCGAGATATCCTTAGGTGAAGGTGGCCCGTCCTGAGCACGGATCGTACTCGGTGCCGGCTGGCTCGCACCGGCGCCCTTTTTAGTCTTTCGTTTCCGGCTCTTCTTCTTGATCTGCTGTAATGGGACCGAGTTCTGCTCACAGACCACCTTCTTGAGCGTGTTGGGGCTGATAATATTTCGCACCTCAGCTATCTGAGGCTCGGTGAAGGCGGCAGCTAGAGGCGTCTCTTGAGAACTGAACGCCAGATGATGTCTGTTGCAACTGGGTTTCTCCGTCGTACTAGCTAGATCGCGGTCGTCTTGGTTGGGTTCTTGAGAAGGAGGCCCACAGAACTCGTCACCGTACCCATGTTCGGCAAAGTACTTGTCGACGTTGGTAAATGTACTGTCGTTGTTGTCGTCGTCGTCCGGATCCTGTGCCATATGCATGTCCGGATCCTGTGCCATAGGGATGTCCGACATGTCCGGTAGCGTTGCGGCGTTCTTGCCATGGCTTGGCGCTGACACGACTGGCGGTCTTTTCTGTGGGGTGGTGTTCTCCGCCCCAAACGAATCTGGCTCTTTGGCCAAAGCAGGGGCCAGCTTACGCTGAGGGTCATCTCATCTTCTTCGTCGGCCCCAGCGGTTCGAATCGGAGGTAACAGCTCGTTGCAGCCTAGCAGCACCCGAACCACTTCAACCCTATACACTATGGGTGGCATCGGATTACTGTGGAACACGGGGTTGCCCGGTTGAACGATTCTGCCCTTGGCGACATCGACCAACTCGCCGCCCATGAAGTGCAGGAGAGTGCAAGGAACGTCGGCGGCGCCTGCGAAAACATGTAGGGCGTCAGGGATGCCCAGTCAAAGGCAAGGAGATGAAGTCATCGGCCGAGAGGCTTAGTTACCGTGATGCCGTCGAGCTCGGCTAATGTCGAGGCACCACCAACGGCGGGCGTGCAACTGACGGAGGGGCCGCTTGCTGGTGAGGTGCCGGCCGGCATACACCCGGGTGCATTAAGCTCCAATGCACGTGCCGGCGCCGGAGACACGAATACCGCCTCCGCCGGAGACATCAATGGCGTCGCTTGCGCGCTGTGCGAGTTGCTGGCCGTGAAGCTGGGAACCGGGGGAGGCCCCTGTTGACCGCCCGCAATCCACATCGTCAGCCCATGAATCAACGTAGGCACCATGGCGTTGAGCTTTGTTCCCAGTTGTTGTTCCACTTGCTCTTGGACAAGCTCCAGAATCCGCGCCACTTGTGCCTTGAGTGCTTCAACCTCGCGTGACTGGCTTTCCGAGCTGGTCTTTTTCTCCTTTCGCCCACCAGCGGTATAGTATGATGACCATTTTGTGGACAAGCCTTTGCCGGCCACACGACCAGCTGACGTCGGCTTACTGAGCTTATCCTTGTTTTTCATTACGTTCAATGCCCTATTCAAAGGGGTGTCGAAAGGGGAGCTCTGAGATGACCCCGCGCTACTGCTTTCTTTGTCCTGCGGAAGGAACATGAACCATTTAGAAATATTACGGATTAATTAGAATGCAACCATATGGAGCTAATTACGCGGGGGTGTATTCCTTACCAGAACAAGCTCAAGTGCCTTGGTCTTCGGATCTGTGGTAAGCTCCTTTGTTACCGGGTCCTCCTTGTACCGGGCCCTGAGAAAGTTCCCGGTCTGCTTGTCACGGTATTTCTTGAAGCGGGACGGTAGGACTTGCTCGGCACGCTCCGCGTCCTCCTTGTCCCATATAGGCTCCGCCAGTCTGTAACCGCCGGGACCGAGTTGGTGGACCCCTAAGTTCAACTGCCGTATTTCTTTCCCCCACTGACTTGATTCAGAGGTTGCGGAGCTCTCGCACTTGATCTTGAACTCCTTGTAGTCATCTTCGCTCATCAAAGGATATTTCGCCTTGATCTTCTCATAACTATCACCTTTGTCAATCATTGCCTTCACTGTGCTTTTCCAAGTAGACAGGGCCGTGCTCATCCTCGTAAGGGCGGCGCCGTTCACTTTATTCCCTGAGAGGTGTGTGTTTGCAAACTCAGCGGGGAACTTGTATCGTTCGTGCAGATTCGTGAAGAGGAGGCTGCGCAAATTCCCTCGGTCCTTATGCCTTAGGTTCTCGGTGTTGATCGAGACGGTGCTCCGAAGAATGCACCCGAGCTGAACCGAGTACCCCTTGACTACGTGTTTGGGCACCGTCGGATTCCCGTCGGAGTTCACTTCAGTAAATTCCTCCCTGACGGTGCCGAGCACGCTCGGGCGCCGGTCCTTGGTTATTGTCAAGGAACAAAATCATGGTCTCATCATTTAGGGTTTGTCGACACCGAGGCATCCTAAAAGCTAAGCTTTTATCATTTAGGGTTTGTCGACGTCGAGGCACCCTAAAAGCCTAAGCGTACATCATTTAGGTTCTCATCGACACCGAGGCACCCTATAGAAGCCAAGTTAAGTTTTCATCATTTAGGGTTTATCAATGCCGAGGCACCCTAGGTTGGGCCTAATCACTTGGCACTATTGCCACCTATGTTGGGTTTATCATCTAGGGTTTATCGATGCTAAGGAGAATTCTAAGTTGGGCCTAATCACTTGGCTCTATTGCCACATATGGTTTAATGCAGCAATAATGGCGGGGCAGTTGATCCTACTTAACTAAGTACTAAGATACCCCGGCCCATGCATTAGTCGCAAGTACCCCATATGTCCTATTTTTAGCAAAGTCATGCTAAAATTCATGGAAAATTTCGGCATGACCTTTGCTGAAAATAGGACATATGGAGTACCCGAATTTGCCGGAACGGAAGTTAATCGACATTCCGGCAAACTCAAGGGCCTCTCGGGGTACCTGCAAATTCATCACGACACAATGGTCGGAGACAAAACCCAGCAAACTAGCAAGATGATCATCATCTTTGCAAGTCATTACTTGTCAAATACAGAAGAAGGAACAATTTATTTGTGACATAGTTGGCCCATACAGAAGAAGCAACACCCTGCACTAGCCTAAAAACAAGTGAAGTTTCACCCATATAAGAACAACTTTATAAAATCAGAGAAGTTGCTATGTTTTTTCTACTGCTAGGAAAAACATCACTCATTGGAAATGAAAATCTCAGTACCAGCATTTTGAACTTTGAAATGAAATACAGTAGTAGTATTAGTAGTATATGGAGTAGTATCTTGTCTAGTAGTAGTATTAGTTGTATATGGAGTAGCAAGTTTTGCCTCAGAGACCGCAAAAGCTATGTTTTTTCTCAATTCAGATAGCTAAGTGGAAAACCACGTCAAGTTCTGTTTTAATACTCTATTTCTCAATGCATGCAATTGGTTTCATCTAGACTACATCATAGAACCACCAATAAAGGACACTGAAAAAATATATAGAGATGCCTACGGTTCCTATCCTTGAGTAGCATGATTAGAGATGAGTAGATCTCCTAAAGGTGTCGTAAGCACCTGCTGTTACTCTTGGAAGCAATGCAAACATGTAAAAGTTATTACTGTTGACAATACTACTCAAATATCCAACTATCAGGACACAAGGCATGATAATCCATCTAATCTAATGAAATCTGAACTCAACCTGATCATGGTTCATGCCCTCAGACACATCAGCACCTCAAGAATGCCATGACAAAAATGAAAAGGACCAAGACAATCACCACACAAATGAAAAGGACCAAGACCCTCAACTCAGGTGTAGATTGCTCTGTTCAACAAACTTCCTATCAGTCCAACAATGTTTCTGAATCTAAACTTTTTCAGTTAACAGAACCTAAACTTGACAATGTTCAGTTAACAGAAAGGGGGGAGGGGAACCGGTGCAGCTCACCGAGAGGAAGACGATGGCGAGCTCGTGCGGGGCCGGGGTTGACGAGGTGACGAGGATCGACGGTGAGGCGTCGGTGTCGTAGAGGCGCCGGAGACCTTGCCCTACGAGACAGAGAAGGGGCTGCCAGCCCCGGCGCAGGCGGGGGGCAAGGGGAGGAGGAGGAGGGGGAAGGGGAGGAGGGGGAAGGGGAGGAAGTCCGGTGGGGGTGGGGGCGCGGGGGCGCGGGGGCGGCGGGGGTGGAGTCCGGCGGGGGTCGGGGCGGCGGCGTCGTGGGTCTGGCGAGGGAGAGAGGGACGAATGGGATCTGGCGAGGGAGAGGGAGGACTTAGCTATAGGGAGGAAGCTTACTAATGGCGCACCACCCGTCGGTGCGCCATTAGAAATTGTTTTTTAGATAGCAATGGCGCACCCACCGGCGGTGCGCCATTAGAAATCTTTTTTTTAGATAGCAATGGCGCACCACCAGGCCGGTGTGCCATTAGTATATTTTTTAATAAATGAATATGAATATGAAACAGTAATATTTTTTATAAAAACAGTAATAATTGTTGTTTAACAACAATTGTAGTCTACAATTTTGTATTACTATTTTTTAGAAAATGAATATGAATATGAAACAGTAATATTTTTTTATAAAAATAGTAATATTTTTTTTAAAAATATCATCAAATTTGTTATTTGAAAATATCATCGGCGGTGGCGGTGGAGCGGGGGAGGGTGCGAGGGGTGCTCGTCGGCGGCGGTGGAGCGGGGAAGGTGTGGTGGGTCGTCGGCGGCGGTGGAGCTAGCGGGGGAGGGTGCGGGTGGAATCGAGATCGGGATGGAGGGGGATCGAGATCGAGTGTCCTCATGAATTCAAAAAGTGCCCATGAAATTTAAAAATATTCATGATATCAAAAAGTGCCCATGAAATACAATCGAGAAATGAAGACTACGATTTAAATACAATCGATCTTAGCTAGCTATCTGTTCACAATCTTCTTGCCCTTCTTTTTCGCAAATGGAGTTCTTCTGTGGAACAGACGTCCTTTAGGTAGGGTGGTCCTGCTTCTTCTTGTGGTGTATGCTGCTACTTCATCGTCGTCGTCATGTTCGATCTTCGGGTCGCCGTACTTGTCGAAGTCTTGCTCATTGGCTACTCCATCCATTCCGATGATCTTCCTTTTGCCTCTCCTCACGACAACACAACTGGGCTTTGACGGATCGGTAATGAAGAAGCATTGATCCACTTGGGAAGCCAGTACCCATGGCTCATTTTTCGCGGTGACGTTTGCACCCGCGGTCTTGGATTTGGCTTCGGGTATAACCATGGTGGTGAAATACCGGTCTTCTTTTAGGACGCTCTTGGCCCATCTGACACGGAACATCGGGACCTTCTCTCCAGCGTAGCTCAACTCCCAGATCTCCTCGATCCTTTCGTAGTATCTGTCCTTGTCGTTACCGGTGTAGGATTCCATCGTTACCCCGGAGTTCTGATAACCATCGCTCTTCATGTCCTTGTCCTCGGTGTAGAATGTGTAGCCGTTGATATCGTACGCCTCATAGGTCATTAGGTTGTGCTCGGCGCCCTATTACAAGGCGAATATGAGTTGTTATTCCGCGGAAGAATCCTCGTGTAAAGGGTACGACAGAAGCTTCTGCTTGAACCAACGCGTGAAACATGAGTTGTGCTCTTTGATTATATCTCCGTCCATCCTCTGTTGGCCTCAGTCATTGTACGTCTTCTCAATAAAGGTTTTGTGCTCTACCACCCAAGGATCGACCACGTCTATGTGTTGTAGCGCGACTAGGTTTGCTCTTTCAAAGTCGGCGAGTCGACCCTCGAAGTCGACATGCATTTCGCGGCGACCCTCACGATGACCCCATCCAGCGAGCCTGCCGAGGTGCTTGTTGACAGGCAGACCAACGGGGTTCTCGATGCCTAGATTCGTGCAGTAGGAGATGCACTCTTCGGTCAGAAAGCCCCTGGCTATACTTCCCTCTGGACGTGACATGTTGCGAACGTATCCATTGATGACACCATTCATCCTTTTGAACGACATCATGTTGTGCAGGAACGTCGGCCCGAGTTGGATGATATCCTCCACGATATGGACCAGCAGATGCACCATAACATCGAAGAATGCGGGCGGGAAGTACATCTCAAGCTCGCATAGTATCACCACAATCTCTTCCTGTAGCCTTCTGAGTTGCCTCACGCCAACCGACTTCTGAGAGATGACGTTGAAAAAGTTGCATAGGCCAAATAGCGTTTCACGGATGTGCGTGTCCATGATCCCACGGATTGCAACTGGAAGTATCTGCGTCATCAGCACGTGACAGTCGTGAGACTTCATCCCGCTGAACTTCTGCTTCGTTGGGTCTAGGTATCTGCTTATCTTCCCCGCGTAACCGTAAGGAAGTTTTACTCCTACGAGGCAGGTGAAAAACTGCTCGATCTCCTCCTGACTTAGAGTGAAGCATGCGGGAGGGTAGTCATTTCCGGTCTTCTTGGCCTTTTTGCCTTTGCGACGACTTTCTGTGTCCTGCTTCGCCTCATCATCATCATCATCATCATCATCATCATCATCATCATCATTAGCGTGAAGCTCCTGCCTGATGCCCACTGATTTCAAGTCTGCCCTTGCTTTCGGCCCATCTTTGGTCCTCTCTGGCATGTTGAGCAGGGTACCAAGCAGACTCTCGCACACGTTCTTCGTGATATGCATGACATCAAAGCTGTGAGGCACATGGTGGATCTTCCAGTACGGCAAGTCCCAGAAAACAGACCTCGTTTTCCATACCTTCAGCAGCGGCTCTCGCACCTTTCGCTTCTTTCCCGGCTCTGGCGCCTTTTGCTTCTTTCCCCGCAGTGGGCAATCTTTCCAATTTTTCAACACCCCGTCTATTTCCTCGCCGCTCCTCGTACGCGGGCGTCTTCGGGGTTCGGTTTCACCATCGAACATATCCTTGCGTTTCCTCCACGGGTCATCGTCGTGGAGCCACCTTCGATGTCCCATGAACACGGTTTTCAAAGACCCGGGATCTCTTTCTAGCTGGCGATACGTTGTGTCATCCATGCACCTGACGCATCCAGAAAATCCGTGGACCACCTGCTCCGCGAGATATCCGTAACCGAGATAGTCGTGCACCGTCGTGAGCAGTGCGGCTCTCATAGGGAAATATTCTTTCTCTGCGGCATCCCACATATTGGCTGGCGTTTTCCACAGCGTGTCGAACTCCTCTTTCAGCAGCCCCAGATACAGATTGATGTCGTTCCCTAGTTGTTTTGGCCCTTCAATTAGCATACTCATGTGAATGTACTTTCTCTTCATGCACAACTAGGGGGAAGGTTGTACATCCACACAAACACAGGCCAGGTGCTATGTGTGCTTCTCTGGCTGCCAAACGGATTGACTCCAGCGCCTAGCACGATGTTCCTTGGATCCTTCCCAAATTCTGGGTGTTCGAAGTTCAACGCTTGCCACTGGCTCCCATCCTTAGGGTGACTCAACATCTTGTCTTTTTTATTTATCTCCGGATCATTTGCGTCATCTTCTCGCTTCTTCTCCTCCCTATCCGTGTGCCAACGCAGGAGCTTTGCTACCTTAGGGTCTGCGAAATACCGCTACAGACGAGGAGTGATCGGAAAGTACCACACCACTTTTCGAGGAGCTTTCTTCCTCTTCTTGTATCGAGTGACGCCGCACACCGGACATATGGTAGACTCCGCGTGCTCGCCCCGATAAATGATGCAATTGTTCATGCACACATGGTATTTCACGTGCGGTAAATCCAGAGGACACACAACTTTCTTCGCCTCCTCGAAACTGGTCGGGCACTTGTTCCCCTTGGGAAGACGTTCGTGCCAGAATGACATGTTCTCATCGAAGCATGCGTCGGTCATTTTGTGTTTTACCTTCATCTCCAAAGCCATGAGCGTTACTTTCAGGCTGGTATCCTCGGGTCTGCATCCTTCATACAATGGAGTAACTGCGTCTATCTCCAGTTGATCCAGCTTAGCTTTCTCTCGGGCGGCAGCTCTTGCGTTATCCGTCTGCTTGAGAAGCAGCTCTTGAATATGAGGGTCTTGCACCCATCCCATCGATGGTCCATCATCGTCTGCTCTGCCGGCATCTTCATCTTCATGATCATGCCCTTCGTCTGCTCCGGCATCTTCCTCATCATCATGTCCGGCATCTTCTACATGATGACTGTGTACAGCATCACCGTCGTGATCATGTCCTGGAGATTCTTCGTCTTCTCGCCCGCCCGAGCTGCGGTGGTTGTCTTGCTGCCCTTCCTCATTTCTTGCCCAGCCCCCATGGACGACTTCATAGTCATCTTCATCACCTTGCCATCGATAGCCATCCATGAAACCACGCAAGAGCAGGTGGTCCCGCACCTGGCCGGAATCCGGGTCCGGAATAAGGCTCTTCAGCTTGCATCTTCGGCACGGACATCTTATCTCCGTCTCGTTCTTTTGAAGCATCTCGGCCTTCGCAGAGCTCAAAAACCTATTCACGATGCCTTCGGTCATCGTGCGGACCATGGTCGCCTACGGGGTAGAGCAAAACGATATTTTAGAACCAAGAAAAAATTTGGCATGACTTTCCCTAAAAATATGACCAAAAAGAATGCATAGTGCCAAAATTCTCGCCGAAACGGAAATGAACCAACATTCCCGCAAAAATATTGGCAACTATCGCATTTCAAATACCGGTACCTGCAAACACAAACATATATGCAACACCACAAACATATGCAACACCACAAACATACATAGATCTAGCTAGGCCACAAAAAGTGCATGTGCACGTTGTTGGAGCGAGCTAGGGAGAAAAAAAGTAGATTTACAACATGAAGATAGCTTTCCCCTTACTTACCTATAAAAATGGTAATTTCACCACTTAATTTTGATGAATCTATGGTGCACATGAGGTGAGGAGGAGGAGGCAGCCGACAAGCTTGGAGAAGGAGGTGGAGGGAATGAAGTGGGGAAAGTGAGTGTGTAGGTGTGGCTGTCCAAAATATCTAGCTGGTCCCAGGTTACTAATGGCGCACCATACAGCCATGCGCCATTAGTAACCCAACATACTAATGGCGCACCTGCTGGCCGTGCGCCATTAGCAGTTTTGCAAAAAAGTAAAAAAATACTAATGGCGCACCGTGGCAGAGTGCGCCATTACTAGTTTAAACTAGTAATGGCGCACTTTGCAACGGTGCGCCATTAGTAGTTTTGCAAAAAACAGAATAAGAAAAATACAGTAGTGGCACACTCTATGGCTGGTGCTCCATTACTAGTTAGAACTACTAATGGCGCACTTTGCCCGGATGCGCCATTAGTATGTTTGGAAAAATGAAAAAAAATTGTTACTTGTGGCGCACCTTGTGCCTGGTGCACCATTAGTGTCTTCCACACTAATGGCGCATCACCACATGGTGCACCATTAGTATATAGTAGTGGCGCACCACTTCTCTGGTGCGCCATTAGTGTCAATTTCATCTGTAGCCCTTTTCCCAGTAGTGGGGTGTTTTGCCGCCCACGGTTGGCGCCCACAGTGTATGAACGGGGCTGACAGGTAGGGCGGTTCTGTCACATCTGAGGGAAGTTACACATCTGCCCCTATTTAAAATATTAGCCTACATCGATTTCGGACGAGGAGAGTTTGTTTTGCCGCCCACCGTGGATGAATGGGGAAATAGAGGGAGAGACACATGTCTTTTGGACGAGCTTGAATCAAATGTGTTTTGCCGCCCATGTTTGGCGCCCACCGTGTCTGAATGGGCTCAGAGGCCGTCGTGTCACGTCTGATTGAAGTTACTATTCTACCCCTATCGACAGCATTGTAAATCCGGTCGATAAGGATGTCAAGTGTCAGGGGTAGACAGTAATTTCCATCTCGCAAACACTTGCTTGGGGCAGCCCATAAATGATAGTGGGTGTTTAGCCGTTTCGTTCAAAATTTGGGAGAATTAGCATTCACGTTTGCCCTGGGCCCTGGTAACTAAATCCAAATCCAATTTTTATTCGATTACGAATATCCACATATAATTCTATGTCTTGTTATTTATTTCTTCAAAACCACAACAAATGTTTATTCCACCTTTATATATGATTATGATTTAGAAATGTCGTGATCTTCGAATTCAGTGGGTTGGATACACTTTGAGTCAAACAGTTATTTCATCCAATACAATATGCTCACACGAAAAATAGTTCACCTTATGTCAATCATACAAGTACTGAGGATTACCTCGCCTAAAAAATTCGGATCATTACAACACATGGACATCATAGGGGGTCTTACAACATAATCCATTCAGAGACATGACACAACATGCAAGTACAATAATCTAATGACAATTTCAACTGCTATCTAAAGAAGAACTGGGATTACCCTGGGCTTCAGATAGCAGAAGCAGCAGGACCTCCTCCATCTTCAAATGCAACATTCTTACTTCCTCCAATTCTTGGGTTGCTTGCATAATGCGTGCAGCTAATTGCATAATTTCCAGCTTCAAGATCGAGATTACCTCATTCATGGCAGCCACACCATCTCTTTCTGCCTCTAGTAGAGCCTTAAGAACTACAAAATCTGTGCTCAGACTGCTCTCCGGCGGTGTTGCCTCTGAACTGCTACCATCTGGTAACATGGATGGTGCACTGCTTCCACAAATAGATTCTGGGGTTGTACATTGTGTCCTAGTGTGAACGGCATCCTGAAAGGTTTCCGCTGGACATAAGTAAGAGATAGTTACCACATGATCCAGGCAGTAAGCTTACATGGTAAACGACATACAAATTATTGCTGAGCATGGAAAGCTATATTTAAATGGTTCGAAGCAGCATCAGCTGAAAAGAAATTAAAATGGTAAGATGAAACTAGGGATGTAAGTGTCAAATAAATGACATCCGCCAGTCCCATCTAGTTAGTTTTTGCTAGCTCCCTGGTTCATTTTCCTCAAAAAACAAAAACTCTTTTGAACTATCATACCACTAGTGGATTTTAATCGGGATTAAACGGGACCCAGTTGACATCCCTAGTTGAAAGGGAGTGTACCACCTCTATATTTAAGTTGCCGAGGCATCTAAGCAGTTGAAATAATCTGAGAAAGCACTTAACAGTGTGGCCTCATATAAACTACGAAGACAGTCTTGTGATGAAGTTCATAGGAAAAGTTAAGGACTCAAATAAACTAGGCATGCATTTCTTTACGATAGTACAATAGGCACCACTGACATATTGGCCAACTCAGGTATAGCGTAACAAGTAACAAACAAGCATTCGAATCAAGCAATACAGCAAAGCAGACAACTGAACTATTTGTTATTCTGTAGGATTACAGTTTGAGGGCACAAGCCAAGAAAGCAGCCCACACGCATTACGTTTCACATGTACTAAAACACACTAGCTTACCATATGTTGATGTGAAGCCTCGCTGCTGTTGCAATGTACTTTGAAGATATCATCAGCATCCCGTGGTTGCAAATCTACTTGTTGTAGTTTATTCTACACCCTCTATTTAGGTAAAATTAATTTTAATCACATGCACTGGTTCGAATTGATCATCAATGGTTCGTCTAAACTAATGAAAGAAGGGTGCATGCATACACGACAATATATCTGCTTCCCTCTATTTTTATGCTTATTCAAGGTGCCAGCCCCAAAAGAACAAATATTTTGCTTGATGGGGTTGGCAGCTCCATAATTAATAGAAGCATCAAATTAGTCATGCAACTTGGGAAGATCAAGAACACACAAAAAAGTAATGAACAGAGGCTCGGAGCAGTGATGTAATAGCTAGCATAAGAAAATGTAGGGTAAAACGAACAAAAACCAGCGGAACCACATGCTAGTTTGCTCATGTGTAATTAAGCATAGAGAACGTGAAGCAGTCTGATGGAACTAATAGGTGGCATGAGAACAACACCATTATCATAAATATAGCATGCAAGAAGTAAAATAGTCGGCAGTGATATCTAGGAAGTACAGTAATACTTAGGACAAAACTAAAGCATATTAACTATATGTGCACTGGTATGTAAGTTAGCACATGTAACATGTTCACTGCCAGAAGTATGGCCCTACAGGTGCAAGCAGAATAACACGTCTCATGAAAAACTGAATGATGCCCTGAAGAAATTCAAAGGTGCCGTGCTTATGCTAAGAAAGTGAACGTAGGCGCCGACCGTTGGATAATAGTACCTGATTCTTGGCGGCGTATGGGTATCATTGGCATACTTGATAGCTAACGATCGTCGATGGTGCTCGTGTTGCGGTTGAGTTTGGGCCGGCTGTCGCCGTCGCTGAAGCGGCTCCGGTGCTACGGTTGCGGCGCCTGTCGACATACACGAAAGCTCATCTATGGTAAGTGAACAGTTGCACGATAAAGAGAAAAACTGAAGGAGTACAAATCGAAATAACCTGATGAGGCTGCGGCGTCGGTAAAGCAGGGTCGGTGGAGTTGAATATGGCGTCCGTGGAGTGGGTCCGGTGTAGTGGATGAAGGCTTCGGCGGGGGCGTTGTACAGTGCTTTCGGTGAGGCGGATCTGTTGCGGCGGACGAGGGCTTGTATGAAGGGCCAGCGAAGGGATGGACGAGGGAGTCAGTGAAGGGCCTACACTGTAGTGGACTGAAGGAAATATGCCCTAGAGGCAATAATAATGTTATTATTTTATTTCCTTATATCATGATAAATGTTTATTATTCATGCTAGAATTGTATTATCCGGAAACATAATACTTGTGTGAATACATAGACAAACCAAACGTCACTAGTATGCCTCTACTTGACTAGCTCATTAATCAAAGATGGTTATGTTTCCTAACCATAGACATGTGTCGTCATTTGATTAACGGGATCTCATTATTAGGAGAATGATGTGATTGACATGACCCATTCCATTAGCTTAGCACCCGATCGTTTAGTATGTTGCTATTGCTTTCTTCATGACTTATACATGTTCCTATGACTATGAGATTATGCAACTCCCGTTTGCCGGAGGAACACTTTGTGTGCTACCAAATGTCACAACGTAACTGGGTGATTATAAAGGAGCTCTACAGGTGTTTCCAAAGGTGGCGTATTTCGAGATTAGGATTTGTCACTCCGATTGTCGGAGAGGTATCTCTGGGCCCTCTCGGTAATGCACATCACATAAGCCTTGCAAGCATTTCAACTAATGAGTTAGTTGCGAGATGATGTATTACGAAACGATTAAAGAGACTTGCCGGTAACGAGATTGAACTAGGTATTGAGATACCGACAATCGAATCTCGGGCAAGTAAAATACCGATGACAAAGGGAACAACGTATGTTGTTATGCGGTCTGACCGATAAAGATCTTCATAGAATATGTAGGAGCCAATATGAGCATCCAGGTTCCGCTATTGGTTATTGACCGGAGACGTGTCTCGGTCATGTCTACATTGTTCTCGAACCCATAGGGTCCGCACGCTTAAGGTTTCGATGACAGTTATATTATGAGTTTATGAGTTTTGATGTACCGAAGTTAGTTCGGAGTCCCAGATGTGATCACGGACATAACGAGGAGTCCCGAAATGGTCGAGACATAAAGATTGATATATTAGACGACTATATTCGGACATCGGAAGTGTTCCGGGTGATTTCGGAGAAAACCGGAGCCGGAGGGTTACCGGAACCCTACCGGGAGAAGTAATGGGCCATATGGGCCTTAGTGGAGAGAGAGAGGGGCAGCCAGGGTGGGCCGCGCGCCTCCTCCCCCTGGTCCGAATTGGACTAGGAGAGGGGGGGGGGGCGGCGCCCCCCTTTCCTTCTCCCTCCCCACTTCCTTCCCCCTCCTAGTAGGAGTCCTACTCCTACTAGGAGGAGGACTCCTCCTGGCGCGCCAATAGGGGCCGGCCGGCCGGCCTCCTCCTCTTGCTCCTTTATATACGGGGGCAGGGGGCACCCCTAGACACACAAGTTGATCCACGTGATCATATTCTTAGCCGTGTAAGGTGCCCCCTTCCACCATAATCCTCGATAATATTTAGCGGTACTTAGGCGAAGCCCTGCGACGGTAGTACATCAAGATCGTCACCACGCTGTCGTGCTGACGGAACTCTACCCCGATACTTTGCTGGATCGAAGTCCGGGGATCGTCATCGAGCTGAACGTGTGCTAAAACTCGGAGGTGCCGTAGTTTCGGTGCTTGATCGGTCGGGCCGTGAAGACGTACGACTACATCAACCGCATTGTGCTAACGCTTCCGCTGTCGGTCTACAAGGGTACGTAGATCACACTCTCCCCTCTTGTTGCTATGCATCACCATGATCTTGCGTGTGCGTAGGAAATTTTTTGAAATTACTACGTTCCCCAACATGGACGAGGGGGCCGGTTAAGCAGATCCGGTGCGGTGGACCATGATGGCGGTCAAGGAGATCTGGAGTGGTGGACAAGCCAGTCGCTGAAGCGGCTCCGGTGAAGTGGTGAGTTGGCAGTTGGGGGTTCCAAGGTGCGGAAGGTAGATCTGTCTGGGTGTGAGGTCCACCGCTGCGGTGGAGGACTAGATTCAGCGGCTTGCCGTGGTTGGGGGGTCGGGGAGGGGAAGGGGAGGGGCTCTGGGGAAGAATGTTGGGGGCAAAGAGGGGAAAACAATGGAGTTACCAAAGTAGCCCTTTTCCGTTCATGTGGCAGGGGAAAAACAGGAATATCGCAGGGCTAAACTTTCGGGCGCGAGATATTTCGATGCGAGCGGGAAGTTTGAAAGCTTTTTGCGCCTGAAATTATATTATGCTCTTGTACATTCGACTATGATATCATGGCCGAGAATTTATTTGTTTTGCATGGAAAAAAAGTGCATGTTTTGAAAATCAATGTCTCCAACTCGAAACTTAGATTGTCCATTCAATTCAAATATGGATCGTTGAGCTACTACAAGCAAATACCATAATACGGTCCAATTCAAATGAAATTCCAAATGAATTTATCCTAAATATGATGACAAAAGCAAAAATGTGTATGTGTATGAATAAAGTGGATGATTATAAAGTTTGAACATGCCCGTATATGTATATCTCTAGGTTTGATATATGAATTTGAAATCACAAAATCCCGGCTTAAAAATGTACCTCCATTTAAATGAATTACAAAAGCTAATGATGGAGTCAAATTCCAAAATTCCAATCTTAGGTTTGTAATTCTGGTACATCAAGGTATATCACGCATGTTCAAAAGTATCATTATCTCATAGTCCAGACTGTGAAACAAATTGATCAACCATGAGTGCACACACTATTGACCATGTATATCTCAATTACGCTAAAGTCCCTCAAATATAGACACCTGACTCTTTATCTGAAGCCAACCCCCCCTCGTCGCCCCCCCACACACACAGAGAAGTCGTTCTCTCCCCCAAACACCAACACACGAGCACATTAACACCCTTCTCTCTTCTAAGGTCCGGACCCTAATATAGGTCTCTATCACTTTGTCTCTTAGGCATGCACACATCTCTTCCCCCACTGTCTAGATAGGTCTCCCGGCATCTTTCTTTCCCAACCACACGCACTATGTAGAGTGTATCTTTTCCATACACACAAAACGTCGCCCCTGAATATCTATCTCCCTAGTTATGTGGTTCTCGCACACTCACCTCACACACCACCCCCATTGCAAACAAGCACACTTTGTCTCCTTGTGCACCACTCTCCTCTTTCTATCTCTCCCACATGCGGACCTGCCCCAGCTCCTCCATGTATACATATATGTCGTGACTCTTTCATAGCTCCCTAATGTATCATCGTTCTCGATCTCGCACATTGTTCTCTACACCATCTATTCTAGATCTCTCATGAAGTCCCTATCACACACATAATGACTCGCTTCCCTTGCGTCTCCGTACATAGGCCAATTTCAAACAACATCAACATTGTCTCCCTATCTATACGCCATTTATGGACACAAACGCCTCCTCTCTCGCCCCCTCTCTTCTTCTTCTCTCTCTCTCTCCGTCGCTAGCTCTCTCTCTCTCCCTCTCTCGCTCTCACACCCCTCTACCACACACACTCGATGTCTCTTCCAAATAGTCTGCTCCCCCCGCCCGCACCCATGCTATCCCGCTACTACACATGTCACACCATTCCCCCTTCCCTTATACTAGGTTTATATCATTAGTGGTCTCTCTACTTCACATACAAACACTCCCTCTCACACACAAATGCGTGCACAAACACACACATACACGCACAAACACCCATTAATCTGGATCCTCATCTCTCCCCATGTCCACATGTGTATCTCACACACTCACTCTCTAATTATGTATATGTGTCCCCATGTTACACAACACAAAGCCCCATGTACATGTCTTTCTCTATCCTCCACACACATAGACACAAAGAATATGTTATCATTGCCTCAGTCTCTAGACATATCACACACGCACACTGTCTCTCTCTCTCGCAAACATGCTCAACAAGGGTTTCCCCGTGAATAACTTACCGTCTATTCATCAACTGTCGTGATAGTACGGCGAACACGAGACGTGAAAAAGAATAAATCTACACGTGCTTAGACCACCTAGTATGACTACTAGGACTAGAGCAATCCAAAAAGCATGCCGCCGTCACCCCCTCCTTATCAGCGACGGGAAAACCTTTGTTTTACACAGTCGAGAAGTCATTGTGCTAGGGCCTCACATGCTGAGGCGTTGAATAGAATGTAGATGCTAGTTTACGGAAACAAGTATCGATAATACGTTTGTATCTCCATACTTATATTTCTTCTCTTATAAAAAAACCGAGTTGGTGATGATGGTACGCGTGCCATCTTGCAATATAGACCATCCGATCTATATCTGACGGATGGAAATTAAACTAATAGATACCGTCACCCCTCTCCACATATGCAGACAAGGCCTTCCCTCGTTCATCCTTATCTCCAACAACCTCATTGTTGAGCAATTAAGAAAGGAAGCCTCTGGAACAAACTGGCCCGGTGGCCGCTACCGGCGTCGTCAATCCCCATGCCTCCACTCAGTCCGACCACCAATCACCACCACGCCCCACTCCTCTTCACCTTATCTCCTATTTCTCGAGATATCATTAGTTTTTACACATGGGATACTCCCGCATGGGTCAATCACAACAAGTGTTTTATAAAAAAAATGCATCTTGATGTTCCGTGCAATGCACGAATCTTGCTAGTACTCCTACAGAAGACTAAGTTGGTGATGATGGTGTGTGTGCCATCCGTCGTTTGTGACCATTAGATCTACATCTAACGACTGTGAGGTAAGTTGTTGCCTTTTCTCAACAACATCCCACTTGTCTACCAATTTACAGAAAAACCCATAATTAGTATCTTAAAACCAACCACATCCCTCCCTGACCTCACCAAAACAGCCCAAGGAATATATTCTAATTGAAACATAATATATCTCTAGTGATATATGTATATCAAAATTAGAGTGTTTTCTATCAAGTTTGTGAATAAGTATTATTCTAATTATGATTTGCTGCAACACACATGAACATTGCTAGTATTTCCAACCATGCAATTTTTTTCCTAGTATTCCATAGTTTTGAGTTTTCCATCAAGATATTAGTCACTCATGGTTGATATTTACTTTCAATCATGTACACATATGCACTATGTAACTAGCCTTGCTTATTGGCTTCCAAAGCTTAACTTTCACTCCTACTTACAATATGTAGAGTATTTAACAAAAAACTACCACTTTCAACCAGCCCTAGGAAGAATCTATTGTACAAAAAATAGCAAAAACATACCCAAAATTTCTTAATCCACGCCAAAAAACTACTACCTAGTACTCCCTCCATCCCACAATGTAAGACGTTTTTGCAAGCTAGTTTAGCTTGCAAAAACATCTTATATTATGGGACAGAGGGGGTACCGATTAGGTTAGTTTAAACCCATTTATGATAGAGTTGGCCCACACGTCCGTGCTGACGAGGCAGCTTAAACCAACACATTTTGTTTGACCATTGACACAAGGGACCCACATCTGAACTTCTATCCTGTTATTTCCCCTCAAATCATTATTTTTTCCTGAACATTACTTCAAACAGTACTGATGCGTGTTCGTCGGTGGCGCCGGTGATGAGCGAGTTGGCCGTCGCTCCGCCGGACGGGCCGGACGCCGCACTGGCCTCCGCACGGGTTGGCAGGCTGGCCCGAGCATGACTCACGAGCGAGCAAGCCACTGCGCTGGCCTTTGCTAGGGCCAGATGGTTGGCCTTATCACGGTGCTCGTGAGCAAGCCGCCGCGCCGCCGTGCCAATCTAGCTAGAAAACCTTGCAGACAAGCAGCTGGACGGAGCTATCTTGGCTAGCTAGCGGCCGCGAGTGCCTGACGGAGCTGGCATCCGGGCTGCCGCAAGATGGGCTCCGCACCGCCGGCGGTTTTGACCTTGACTTCTGCTGCCGGCGGTAGCTGCGTCCCATGGCCGAGGATGACTAGGTGGATGGGCCGGAGGTAGGAGGTCACTCGGGGATTTTTGTGTAGACTGACATGTAGGTCCCACAAATCATTACGCCCGGTCGAATATAAGGCGTTGACTTAATGGGCGACATGGGCCCTGTTTGGATACTCTAAGTCAGAGGTTAGAGTTAGATTCTAACCCTGAACTAACTCTAACCAAAGTGGTGTTTGCATGGCAGGGTTAGATTGATGAGAAATGTATCCAAACAGGGCCATGGGTTGAAACATGCCAATAACGACACTTTGTAGAGTAGTCGTTTCTTGGTAGGGCTGGTTGGTAAGAGCATGTACAATGGTTGATAAGGTAGTCTTATCTAAAGTCTGCCACGTATGCAAGTGGTAGTAATTTCTTGGCATTATTAGTGGTTTCTTGCATTATTAGGGGTTTCTTGTAAGGAACAATGTACTACTAGCTACAAAAGGCGATTCTAGGTTGCGTTGTACTCCAATGAGTACAACTAGTGGTCGCGGGAGTGTATACCTTGTTTTGCGGGTTCGATCCTAGCCGAATGCACGGTGGCCTTTTTTTTAAATAGTAACTTCGCTGCGAGCCAATATTTTACACAGGTAGTTTGAGTTTTGAAGTCAAACGGACGTGTGGCATCACAATCTGGGTGCACTGGATAGCCTAGCCACGTGAACGGGTTTTCCTCCCCAGCATCTCGTGGCTCGCATGCTCGCCCTAGACGCACCTCGCTTGCAGCTTCCTCATCAGCTAGTAGCATATTTAAAGTAGCGCCTCCCAATTAAGCCCGAGGAGTCGGAAAAGCCTAGCGGGGCATTGGGAACTGTGCAATATGGCTCTGTACGTAAAGTGCTCTACTACTACTCTGTAGCTTGTGTCGTTCCACGCATGGACTTCACTCCATTATCGGCTCTACTATAAAAGAAATTCCTCTTGACATGTTTTTTAAACGGAGGCAAAAGCTTTGCTTGATCTCATTCATAAAGAAGGAACTACTGACAAAATTCGACGAGATCCATTACACCTCCACAAATGGAAGCGAAAAGCCTAGTCTCGCTGTATCAAATAACTCAAATGTTTTGCCCTCACAGTAACCGTCGCTGATAAACAGGCTGCTAGTGTGTGCGTGAGAGGAGCGGCTGAGTAGGCCAGCTACGTGAGAGGAGCGGCTGAATAGAGCACCGAGAGTACCCACTAGGCCACTACGCAGGTGTACTTTCCTTGCATTGATAGTCCAACAACGGTTCTAGAGAACAGTACGTAGTACCCTCCACTTCCAAATGTAGCTCCTTGGCCCTGAGATTCAAGAGTTCAAAACTGGTGCACTATACTAGAAGTATAGTACAACGCACTACTAGTTGAGAAAGTAGTACTAGTGCTGTTACAGTACGAGTACGTACTCCTCCGTCACATGATGTAAGACGTTTTTTGACACTAGTTGGCGTGTACAAAAAATAGTAAAAACATACCCAAAATTTCTTAATCCACGCCAAAAACTACTAGCTAGTGCCAAAAATTTCTTACTAGTGCTATTATTTACAGTATAATGCAATCCCATAATGTCCCATAATACTAGTACTAGTAGTAAATAATAGCCACACCCCTTCGGTAAGGAATGATCTACAGTTGGAAGGGATGAGGCCGTGCGGTTACTACGCTCTTATCTCCGCCCCGCCAGTTCCCCTCCCCCCGAAGAGAAGGCAGTTCGTCGCTGCTCCCATGGATTCGCCAGGCGGTTCTCCTCCTCCTCGGGGCTGGGAGACCTTGGACGACGATCCTCTGGGAGAAATTGCACACCGCTCCAACGTCCTCACCGCCGGAAGACTCGGTGCTTCCTGCACCAACTTTTTCAAGACGGTGCTTAAAAAGGCTTGGGAAAAGGCCATGCTTGTTGGTCTTCCATGTGTCCTCGAGGAGAAGGTTCTTTGATGGGACAATCCTTCGAACAGTCCACCGCTCCCTGGCCATGGTTGCACGTTGACTCTGCTAGAGTTGCCGACGTTGAGAGGTAGTCAGATTTTGTCCGATGAGCAGGTCAGTAATGGAGTTTGATCATGTAGTACTTAGTTATTCTATTTCCATCCCATAATTTCTCCGCTACCCACCATCTTATATATAGGTCTGGGTCGGTGCCAACGAAGATTGGCTTGCATACCTCCAGCCGGATACCACCATCATTTTGCACAATATCCACAGCAGTGCGGCCGTTCGGGTAGACCCCTTCTCCACCATTGGGATCGGCCTTCCGGACTGGCTGGCTTGAATACATATGATGATGCCTACATGAGATTGAAGAAGATAGCAATTGCGGACCCGCCGACAAAGTGATGCGGCTACGAAGATTACTATCTCATCGCGGTGTTCGACATAAGGATTGTCATCAATGCAAGAGGCAGTAACGGCAGAGGCTGGCGCATGTTGGTGGCGGCGGATTTGTACCCCTACACGTTCGAAGACGCCGTGCGCCATCTAGGCCGCATCTTCGCGGTGACAAGCTAGGGGACTTTTTTCATCTGGTTTCCATCCTACAGTATGGGAGATTACAAACGGAATGCACAAACCATCATTTGCATCCCTAATGGTACTCCATTATTTTGCACGGACCAGTCATCCCGGGATCAAAATAAGATCGTCGATCCTGGATGTGCATTTGCATCCATGATTCGGTCGAACCTGGAACCTTGTAGCTGACTTTGGCATATTGGGATCAACTATCTTAGCAGCCGTTACCCATGGTACCTGTCGGTGTCAAAACCGGCGGATCTCGGGTAGGGGGTCCCGAACTGTGTGTCTAAGGCGGATGGTAACAGGAGGCAGGGGACACGATGTTTACCCAGGTTCGGGCCCTCTTGATGGAGGTAATACCCTACGTCCTGCTTGGTTGTTCTTGATAATATGAGTTGTACAAGAGTTGATCTACCACGAGATCAAAGAGGCTAAACCCTAGAAGCTAGCCTATGGTATGATTGTATGTTGTCCTACGGACCTAAACCCTCCGGTTTATATAGACACCGGAGGGGGCTAGGGTTACACAAGGTCGGTTACAAAGGAGGAGATATACATATCCGCATTGCCTAGCTTGCCTTCCACGCCAAGTAGAGTCCCATCCGGACACGGGACAAAGTCTTCAATCTTGTATCTTCATAGTCCAACAGTCCGGCCAAAGGATATAGTCCGGCTGTCCGGAGACCCCCTAATCCAGGACTCCCTCATTAGCCCCTGAACCAGGCTTCAATGACGATGAGTCCGGCGCGTAGTGTTGTGTTCTGCATTGCAAGGTGGTTCCTCCTCCGCATACATCATGGAAATTTTTTGAATATAAGGACAGTGTAGAGAGAATAATATTTCCACAAATCTAATCTGCTGACATGTTTTGATAGCACGACATTACGCCATGGCCCGGTTATTATTCAAACCGCTTTTCTCAACCAGCTCCGCACATATCATGAGGCGGTTTTCTTGACACGTCTTGTCGAAGCAGAGATCGTGTTCCCCTTATCACGGGATTCTCATCAATACGGACATGTGTAACCCAACCACGTCATCAATTACGGCGCCTGGGGAATAAGCGGTTTTACCAGGCAAGTGGGGAGACACATTGCCTCTTCCGCCCTTATAAAGGGGCAAGGATTTACTTTTTTCACCCACGCCTTCTTCCTCCTTGCTTACCCATTCCCGCACACTCGAGCTCTAGCGCCCAAGCTCGCGTTCTTCTTCTCAAACCACTCCAAGCATGTCTGGAGTAGGAGGCAAGTGGATGGTCTCCTCCGTCGCGGAGGAGAACATCAAAAAGTTACGGGAAGCCGGATATCTGGCCACGGATATCGTGCACCGGCTGCCAGATTCGGGGCAGATCACCCCAACTCCCGAACCCCATGAGAGGGTAGTTTTTCTTACCCATTTTGTTTGCGGACTGGGATTTCCCCTCCACCCGTTTTTCCGTGGGCTCATGTTCTACTATGGGCTGGATTTTCATGATCTGGCCCCCAACTTCATCCTCAACATCTCGACATTTATCATTGTGTGCGAGGCCTTCCTCCGCATCAGGCCCCACTTCGGCCTATGGCTGAAAACCTTCAATGTTAAACTGAAGGTAGTGGGTGGCCAGCAAGCAGAGTGCGGAGGCACCATGGTGGGCAAGATGCCTAATGTCACCTGGCTCGAGGGCACCTATGTGGATACCATAAAGGGGTGGCAATCGGGGTGGTTCTACGTCACCGAGCCGCGCGACTCCAACTGGTTGGCGGCCCCCAAATTTCGATCCGGAATCCCCACGCGGCTCACCTCCTGGAAAGAGAAGGGCCTGTCCTGGGGTTCTTCGGTAGAGTTGACCGGACTCCAGACTTGCATCCAGAACATGACGAGCAGAAAAATCAAGCTTGTCAATGTGGTCCAGGTTATGCTCTTCTGCCGGGTCCTTCCGTGCCAAAGACGGGCATTCAATTTATGGGAGTTTCACTCGGCCAAGCACCAGACGCTGCGAGAGCTCTATGACACGACGCACGAGGACGTCTGGAGGGTGCTGTTCAAGAGCGCCGAGATTCCTCCCCCCTCAACGAGGACCACGGACTCAGCGAAAAGTGCCGCACCAATCCGGTAGGCTTTTTATATCTGTGAGGGTATTTATTTGCCCTGGTTTAGTTGTGTGCAACATCTGAACTTCCATGTCATTAACAAGACTGGATAGAGACGGCGGAGCAACTTGATAGCCTAGCCCCGCTGCCCGAAGATCATGCAGTCGCTCTTCTAACAAAGATGTTGACTCCGGCACCCTACGAGGTTCCGGAAAAGAAGACCAAGAAGAAGGCCGCGGGGACCCGAAAGGGTCTCTGGCGTAAGCTTGTATAGGAGTCATCGAACGATGACTCCGATGCGCACTCCTCCCACGGA
The DNA here is from genome assembly GCF_003073215.2 of Triticum urartu. NCBI lineage: Eukaryota > Viridiplantae > Streptophyta > Magnoliopsida > Poales > Poaceae > Triticum > Triticum urartu. Next base: position 72,069,763 of record NC_053026.1, on the reverse strand, counting down.
AACGAGGAGGAGGAGGAGAAAAGTTCTCCCCCCCAGCCGGGGGAGATAAGAAAAGGAAGGTCGACCCATCCGGGGAGGCCGAAGGGTCCAAGAAGGGAAGGACCTCCCTCCGGACTACGACACGACGGTCGCCGGCTGTGGCGACGAGTGGCTACCCAGGGTCAAGCCCCTGGCGAAATCATAAGTGTCCGGACACCATAGTACTTCATGGTATGTTTTATTGCACTGCCTCTCCTCATGCCAAACATGATTATGCAGTCCGTCCCGAGCTCATCTTGACGTACCCTCGTCGAGCGACTCTTTGGACTTGTCGGATATGAACATCGATCCTCTTCCGACCGCTTCCACCCCTCGCCCTACGGATAACGCCAAGGTGTTGTCCCAAAAGGCACCGAGCCAAGGGGAGGTGGTCCTGGGGGCGCCTCGCGGCGACTTCCCGGACCCTGGGTACCAAGGGAGCGAGGCTCCTACAGGCTTCAAGTTCGGGCCCCAGCCGGACACTGCGCCGAAACCTTCGATGGTTCCGGACTCCGGCAGGTGGTCCCCCGTCAAGGGGGCCAACTATCCGTGCCGGTGTCCTCTGTCCAACCAGAGGCACCGGACAACCTGCTGGAAGCGCTTCACAGCACTTCCATCGTAGAAGAGCACCGCACTATCATGAGTGCGGTGGTCGAGAAGGTTCAATCCGCAAAAAACGGATTGACCGAAGCTTGCGCCAGCCTCCTAACAGGCTTTGAGGTAAGCAATCAAAATATAAGAAAATATTACCACATAGATAGTAGCCCCTGATGCTCTGTTCAGCGTTCGCGAAGAAAAGCCGAATAGAGGATCAAATGATGACTCATGAGTCTAATTAGAGTATGTCTATGTGTATGTGCAGGCTTCACTGCTGGCCGCTGCCGCACGTACTACGGAGGTCTCTGTGCTGTAGCAGGACCTGAAGCGGTCCGAGACGAGCTCGGCCTTACCAAGAGGCAGCTCGAAGAGAGCAAAGGTAAGAAATACCCCTGTCTATATAGTTAAAAAGAAGTTCGGGTGTAAAGTAATAGGATCATCATGGATTTGTCAGGGGCCACGACCGAGGTGGTGACCCTGAGGAAGACGTTGTCCGAGGCCGAAGACAAAGTGGCCAAAGAACGCATTGAACGGGAGAAGCAAGAAGCCCGAGTAGGCAAGGTGCAGCAAGAGCTCGAGGCTCTCGCCAAAAAGCACGGGTCCTTGGAGCTTGACTCTAAGACATGAGAGTCCGAGCTCGCGCAGGCACTTGAAAGCGCCCGGAGCGCCAAGGCCGAAGCCCACAAGGCCCTCTAGGAGATTGATGCGGTGAAGAAGATAGCAGCGGGTAAGGCATTCATTATGCAAAGCAAGCACGTGAAGGAGACTTTCCTTTTTCTTACCTGAGTTCGGAGCTCTCCAGGAGCGCTTGCAGATCTTCCCCGCAGTGTACTGGATGCCATGGAGTTTTATCGGGATGAGGAGGGGAGCTCAACGGAGAAGTTGTTCTGGTCTCAGTATACTGGGACCGAACACCCCGTGCCTTTGAGCGACCAGCTGAAGCAGTTGGTCAAGCTTCACAAGGAGGCCGAACAGGCCATGAGGGGCCTTATAGTCTAGATGTGGCCTGGCGAGCCCCTGTCCGACAGCTACTTCGGTCTGGTGAGGCGGCTTGTGGAAGCCTGCCCACGGCTTGAAGTCATCAAGCGGTCTGTCTGCATCGAGGGTGCACGTAGGGCTTTTTCCCGAGCGAAGGTGCACTGGGCGAAGCTGGACGTCGTGAAGTTGGTGAAGGAGGGGCCGCCGGAGGGCAAGGAGCATCGCTGCCCCGAGAATTATTATGAAAGTGTCCTGAAGGGTTCTCGCCTAGTGGCAGATGAGTGTGCCAAGGATGTAATTTTTGAACGAACATGCTCATGTGATCCTGTAATATGAAACGAGTTCGTTTGCGCCATGCGACGCTTTCTTAATTTAAAATATTACCTTCTATGCAACCATTTATAAAATCTGAGAGTTGGCTAGTCGTCGGCTTCTGCCCCCATGTAACTAGTACTGGGGTGTTTGGGATAAACCTGAGCACTCTTTACCCCAATTTTGGGTCCTTTAAGGGAGGTGTTCAGCGCAACGAACCAGGCAATCGGACTATAATGCTTTATCACTCTCACTTAGCCATAGAAGTCTATGATTTTAAATTTTGGCGAAGCCCCTGGTATTCGAAGCGCCGAATTTGGGGCCCTATACACGCCTAAGCCGGACAAGGCCGACTCCTCGTCCAAAGCAGAAGAAGTCTTTAAGGACTTGAGACCTCTCGGACAGTGACCGGTCTCTTGCCTTATCATGACAGTCAGTTTTTGGCTTTCTCTACTGAGGTGCTCGTCCGGAAGAACCGGGACACAATCGCAGTAGTTCTCCCACCGCTACCTTAGCCGATATAGCGGAACGTAAGGTACCAAAGCATGGGAGCCGGGCAACCCAACATTTGACCAAAGACATGATCCAGAGCTGATGTATATAATGCTATAAGTTCGGGGTGCCACACTGTCAAAAGTGTTCGGACTTCTTGCACCGTATTATGGGGTAAACGAGAACCCCTGGCGAACTGACCGTACCCGAACATGCGGGTGTGGATTGTCGTAAGTGGACATATAAGAGAAAGAGAAAAACTTAAATAATGCAATGAGAGATTAATGATATGCATTGTTATGTAAATAATACATCGAAGCATACTTGGTACATGTAGTGCAATAAGCATAAAGTAGGATAATTCGAAATGTCCTATCCCAGGGCAAGCTATGCATAAATAGTGAAAAGCGGGTATATCAATTATTACTAGAGACCACCTGGCGGTTCCCGTGTTCATCTTAGCTTCTTGCCGCCTTGGTTGTTGCTTCCGGAATGTGTCCGACAATCGTACTGCCGGAAAGGGCTTCCAGAGAGTTAGGCCCTGAAAGAGAGAAGGAATGACAAAGGTATACAACCCCTAGTGCGGTTAAGCCACAATGCGGGGCATGTCCTGATCGTGCCCCGCCTATGTCGATGGTATTTTCAATGCGTAGTTATGTACGCACGGCACGGATTTCGTCGCTTTACTGGGACTAGGACGGGGGCCGAACTGCTAGGCGAGCTCTGATCGTGCCAGGCAATCCTGTTGTAGCTTGTTCCGGACTCGCTTGAAGGTGTCCGGGGGCTGTGACGCCGAATGAGTGGTCTACCTGAACAGGCTGCTTTGTGCTTCTGCTGCAAGGGCCGCAATGTGCTCTTCCGTACAGAGCGAGCGTTCTGTGTTTCCATTTATTGTTATGACCCCGCGAGGTCCTGGCATCTTGAGCTTGAGGTATGCATAATGTGGCACTGCATTGAATTTTGCAAATGATGTCCGTCCGAGCAATGCATGATAGCCACTGTGAAACGGGACGATGTCGAAGATTAACTCTTCGCTTCGGAAGTTGTCCGGTGATCCAAAGACCACTTCTAGAGTGATTGAGCCTGTGCAATGGGCCTCTACACCTGGGGTGCCGCCTTTAAAGGTGGTTTTGCTTGGTTTGATCCTCGAGGGTCGATACCCATTTTTCGCACTTTATCCTGATAAAGCAGGTTTAGGCTACTGCCGTCGTCCATAAGGACTCGAGTGAGGTGAAATCCGTCACTGATGGGGTCTAGGACCAGTGCGGCGGATCCACCATGACAGATGCTAGTGGGGTGGTCCCTACGATCGAAGGTGATCGGGCAAGCAGACCACAGGTTGAACTTTGGGGCGACAGGCTCCATCGCATAGACATCCCTTAGTGCATGCTTCCGCTCCCTCTTGGGAATGTGGGTTGCGTATATCATGTTCACCGTCTTCAATTGTGGGGGAAACCCCTTTTGTCCTCCTGTGTTTGGCGGCTGGGGCTGCTCCTCATTGTCGCTATGCAGCCCCTTGTCCTTGTTTTCGGCATTTAACTTGCCGGCCTGCTTGAACACCCAGCATTCTCTATTGGTGTGATTGGCTGGCTTGTCGGGGGTGCCGTGGATTTGACACGAGCGGTCTAGTATGCGATCCAGACTGGATGGAGCCGGAGTATTTATTTTAAATGGCTTTTTCCGCTGACCGGATGTAGAGCCTCTGAATCCGGCATTGACTGTTGTATCTTCAATGTTATCGCCGTTATTGCGGCGCTTTGGTCTGTTACGACGTTGCCTACCGTTAACATCTTTGGTAACCGAGGTATCCGGATTCCTCGATGTGTTGTTGCTGCGAGCCAGCCAGCTGTCCTCGCCCGCGCAAAAGCGGGTCATGAGTGTCGTGAGGGCTGCCAAAGATTTCGGCTTCTCCTGGCCGAGGTGGTGGGCGAGCCACTCGTCGCGGATGTTATGCTTGAATGCCGCTAGGGCCTCTGCATCCAGACAGTCTACAATTTGATTTTTCTTAGTCAGGAACCGTGTCCAGAATTGTCTGGCCGATTCCCCTGGCTGCAGGGTTATGTGGCTCAAGTCATCAGCATCTGGTGGCCGCACATAAGTACCCTGGAAGTTGTCAAGAAATGTGTCTTCCAGATCCTCCCACCTGCCGATGGAATCTGCTGGTAAGCTATTCAGCCAATGCTGAGCTGGTCCTTTGAGTTTTAGTGGGAGGTACTTGATGGCATGTAGATCATCACCACGAGCCATGTGGATGTGAAGGAGGAAATCCTCAATCCATACAGCGGGATCTGTTGTTCCATCGTATAATTCGATATTTACGGGTTTGAAACCCTCCGGGAATTCATGATTCATAACTTCATCAGTGAAGCATAGGGGTTGTGCGACACCTCTGTGTCGGGCTATATCCCGACGTAGTTCGTATGAGTCTTGTCTGCTGTATTCGGCCCGGCCGGATTTACTCTTGGTGTATCCGACGCGACGATCATCGTCCCATGTGGGCGCACGTGCCCGTGTCCCATATATTGACCTTGCGATTTTTGCCTTACTGTCCAAGATGTCTCGCAGGTCCTTTGTGTTGCTGATACGTCTCCAACGTATCTATAATTTTTGAGTGCTCCATGCTATATTATCTACTGTTTTGGACTATATTGGGCTTTATTTTCCACTTTTATATTATTTTTGGGACTAACCTATTAACCGGAGGCCCAGCCCAGAATTGCTGTTTTTTGCCTATTTCAGTGTTTCGGATAAACAGAATATCAAACGGAGTCCAAATGGAACAAAATCTTCGGAAACGTGATTTCCCCACCGAACGTGATCCAGGAGACTTGGACCCTACTGCAAGGGATCATAGAGGTGGTCATGAGGGTGGGGGCGCGCCCCCTGCCTCGTGGGCCCCTCGGTGCTCCACCGACGTACTCCTTCCTCCTATATATACACACGTACCCCCAAACGATCAGAATAGGAGCCAAAAACCTAATTCCACTGCCGCAACTTTCTGTATCCACGAGATCCCATCTTGGGGCCTATTCCAGAGCTCCGCCAGAAGAGGTCCGTCATCACGGAGGCTTCTACATCATCCTAGCCCCTCCGATGAAGTGTGAGTAGTTTACCTCAGACCTTCGGGTCCATAGTTAGTAGCTAGATGGCTTCTTCTCTCTCTTTGAATCTCAATACAAAGTTCTCCCCCTCTCTCGTGGAGATCTATTCGATGTAATCTTCTTTTTGCGGTGTGTTAGTTGAGACCGATGAATTATGGGTTTATGATCAAGTCTATCTATGAATAATATTTGAATCTTCTCTGAATTCTTTTATGCATGATTGGTTATCTTTGCAAGTCTCTTCGAACTATCCGTTTTGTTTGGCCAACTAGATTGGTAGTTCTTGCCATGGGAGAAGTGCTTAGCTTTGGGTTCGATCTTGCGGTGTCCTTACCCAGTGACCGAAGGGGCAGCAAGGCACGTATTGTATCGTTGCCATCGAGGATAACAAGATAGGGTTTATTTCATATTGCAGGAATTTATCTCTCTACATCATGTCATCTTGCTTAAGGCGTTACTCTGTTTTTAACTTAATACTTTAGATGCATGCTGGATAGTGGTCGATGAGTGGAGTAATAGTAGTAGATGCAGAATTGTTTTGATCTACTTGTCATGGACGTGATGCCTATATACATGATCATGCCTAGATATTCTCATAATTATTCTCAGTTCTATCAATTGCTCAACAGTAATTTGTTCACCCACCGTAGAATACTTATGCTCTTGAGAGAAGCCACTAGTGAAACCTATGGCCCCCGGGTCTATTCTCATCATATCAATCTCCATCACTTTTATATTGTTTTGCTATTTACTTTGCTTTTAATTTTTACTTTGCATCTTTATATCAAAAATACCAAAAAAATTCTATCTATCAGATCTCATTCTCATAAGTGACCGTGAAGGGCTTGACAACCCCTAATCGTGTTGGTTGCGAGTAGCTATCGCTTTGTGCAGGTACGAGGGACTTGAGCGTGGGCTCCTACTGGATTGATACCTTGGTTCTCAAAAACTGAGGGAAATACTTACACTACTCTGCTACATCATCCCTTCCTCTTCGGGGAAAAGCAACGCAAGCTCAAGACGTAGCAAGAAGGATTTCTGGCGCCGTTGCCGGGGAGTCTACGCAAAAAATCAATATACCAAGTACCCATCACATTCCCTATCTCTTGCATTACATTATTTGCCATTTGCCTCTCGTTTTCCTCTCCCCCCAATTCACCCTTGCTGTTTTATTCTCCCTCCCTCTCTCTCTATCCTCCCTCTTTGTTTGCCTCTTTTGTCTGCTTGCTGTTTGTTTACTCGTGTGTTAGATTGCTTGTTTGTCGCAATGGCTCAAGATACTACCAAATTGTGTGACTTCACCAATACCAATAATAATGATTTCCTTAGCACTCCGATTGCTCCTCTTACCGATGCTGAATCTTGTGAAAGTAATACTGCTTTGTTGAATCTTGTTATGAAAGATCAATTCACCGGCCTTCCTAGCGAAGATGCCGCTACTCATCTGAATAGCTTCGTTGATTTATGTGATATGCAAAAGAAAAAAGATGTCAATAATGATGTCGTTAAATTGAAGCTATTTCCTTTTTCACTTAGAGATCGTGCTAAAGCTTGGTTTTCGTCTTTGCCTAAAAATAGTATTGATTCATGGAACAAATGCAAAGATGCTCTTATCTCTAAGTATTTTCCTCCCGCTAAGATCTTCTCTCTTAGAAACGATATTATGATCTTTAAACAACTTGATCATGAACATGTTGCACAAGCTTGGGAGAGAATGGAATTAATGATACATAATTGCCCTACTCATGGTTTGAATTTGTGGATGATTATACAAAAATTTTATGCCGGATTGAATTTTGCTTCTACAAATCTTTTATATTCGGCCGCGGGAGGCACTTTTATGGAAATCACTTTAGGAGATGCTACTAAACTCCTAGATAATATTATGGTTAATTATTGTCAATGGCACACTGAAAGAACTTCTAATAAAAAGGTGCATGCAGTAGAAGAAATTAATGTGTTGAGTGGAAAGATGGATGAACTTATGAAATTATTTGCTACTAAGAGTGTTTCTTCTGATCCTAATGATATGCCTTTGTCTACTTTGATTGAGAATAACAATGAATCTATGGATGTGAATTTTGTTGGTAGGAATAATTTTGGTAACAACGCTTATAGGGGAAATTTTAATCCTAGGCCATATCCTAGTAATCCTTCTAATAATTATGGGAATTCCTACAACAACTCTTATGGAAATTATAATAAGATGCGCTCTGATTTTGAATCTAATATTAAAGAATTTATTTCTTCGCAAAAGAATTTTAATGCCATGATTGAAGAAAAATTGCTTAAGATTGATGATTTGGCTAGGAACGTTGATAGAATTGCTCTTGATGTTGATGCTTTGAAACTTAGATCTATTCCACCTAAGCATGATATCAATGAGTCTCTTAAAGCCATGAGAATTTCAATTGATGAGTGTAAATAAAGAACCGCTAGGATGCGTGCTTCCAAAGATGCCTTTATTAAAGTGTGTTCTTCCTATTCCTATGGAAGTAATGATGAAGATCTAAAAGTTATTGATGTGTCTCCCATTAAATCTTTATTTTGCAATATGAATCTTGATGAAACTGAATATGATCTTCCTTTACCTAGAAGGCGTTCTAAAAATTCGGAGTATTTAGATCTTAATAAAAATCTAGATGTTGCTAAACCCACTCTATTGGATTTCAAGGAATTTAATTATGAAAATTTCTCTTTGATTGATTGTATTTCCTTGTTGCAATCCGTGCTAAATTCTCCACATGCTTATAGTCGAAATAAAGCCTTCACTGAACATATTGTTGATGCCTTGATGCAATCTTATGAAGAAAAACTTGAGTTGAAAGTTTCTATCCCTAGAAAACTTTATGATGAGTGGGAACCAACTATTAAAATTAAAATTAAAGATCATGAGTTTTATGCTTTGTGTGATTTGGGCGCTAGTGTCTCTACTATTCCCAAGACTTTGTGTGATTTACTAGATTTCCGTAATTTTGATGATTGCTCTCTAAACTTGCATCTTGCGGATTCCACTATAAGAAACCTATGGGAATAATTAATGATGTTCTTATCGTTGCAAATAGGAATTATGTGCCTGTAGATTTCATTGTTCTTGATATAGATTGCAATCCTTCTTGCCCTATTATTCTTGGTAGACCTTTCCTTAGAACGGTTGGTGCAATTATTGATATGAAGGAAGGGAATATTAGATTTCAATTTCCATTAAAAAAGGGCATGGAACATTTTCCAAGAAAGAAAATAAAATTACCATACGAAACTATCATGAGAGCCACTTATGGATTGCCTACCAAAGATGGCAATACCTAGATCTATTCTTGCTCATTATGCCTAGCTAGGGGCGTTAAACGATAGCGCTTGTTGGGAGGCAACCCAATTTTATTTTTATTCCTTGCTATTTGCTCCTGTTTAGTAATAAATACATTATTTAGACTCTCTTTAGGTTGTGTTTTTTGTGTTTAATTAGTGTTTTTGCCAATTAGAACCGTTGGGAAGACTTGGGGAAAGTCTTGTTGAACTTGCTGTAAAAACAGAAACTTTAGCGCTCACGAGAACTGCTGCCATTTTTATTTGAGGAGTGATATTTAGTTAATTATTTTTTCAGATGATTAATAGATAAATTCCTCACGTCCAGAAATTTATTTTAGAATTTTTGAGGTTCCAGATCTTGCGCTAGCTATAGATTACTACAGACTGTTCTGTTTTTGACAGATTCTGTTTCTCGTGTGTTGTTTGCTTATTTTGATGAATCTATGGCTAGTAAAATAGTTTATAATCCATAGAGAAGTTGTAATACAGTAGGTTTAACACCAATATAAATAAATAATGAGTTCATTACAGTACCTTGAAGTGGTCTTTTGTTTTCTTTCGCTAACGGAGCTCACGAGTTTTCTATTTTGAGTTTTGTGTTGTGAAGTTTTCAAGTTTTGGGTGAATTCTTTTGATGGATCATGGAACTAGAAGTGGCAAGAGCCTAAGCTTGGGGATGCTCATGGCACCCCCAAGATAATCCAAGGACACCAAAAATCTAAAGCTTGGGGATGCCCCAGAAGGCATCCCCTCTTTTCGTCCACTTCCATCGGTAATTTACTTGGAGCTATATTTTTATTCACCAACATGATATGTGTTTTGCTTGGAGCGTCTTGTATTATTTGTGTCTTTGTTTGCTAGTATACCACAATCATCCTTGCTGTACACACCTTTTGAGAGAGCCATACATGAATTAAAATTTGATAGAATACTCTATGTGCTTCACTTATATCTTTTGAGCTAGATAATTTTGCTCTTTGTGCTTCACTTATATCTTTTGAGCTAGATAATTTTGCTCTATGTGCTTCACTTAGATCTTTTAGAGCACAATGGTGGATTTGTTTTAAAGAAACTATTAATCTCTCATGCTTCACTTAAATTATTTTGAGAGTCTCTTAATAGCATGGTAATTTGCCTAATAATAATATGCTTGGTATTCTAGATTTGTGAAACTTTATTTTGAGTGTGTTGAATACTAAGAAAAGATTGAAGCATGATAATTGTTTTGAGATATGGAGGTGATAATATTAAAGTCATGCTAGTTGAGTAGTTGTGAATTTAAAGAATACTTGTGTTGAAGTTTGTGATTCCCGTAGCATGCACGTATGGTGAACCGTTATGTGATGAAGTCGGAGCATAATTTATTTATTGTTTGTCTTCCTTATGAGTGGCGGCCGGGGACGAGCGATGGTCTTTTCCTACCAATCTATCCCCCTAGGAGCATGCGCGTAATACTTTGCTTTGACAACTTCTAAATTTTTGCAATAAGTATATGAGTTCTTTATGACTAATGTTGAGTCCATGGATTATACGCACTCACACCCTTCCACCCTTGCTAGCCTCTCTAATACCGCACAACTTTCACCGGTATCATACACCTACCATATACCTTCCTCAAAACAGCCACCATACCTACCTATTATGGCATTTCCATAGCCATTCCGAGATATATTGCCATGCAACTTTCCATCATCTAGTTCATCATGACACATCCATAATTGCCATATTGCTTAGCATGATCATGTAGTTGACATAGTATTTGTGGAAAAGCCACCGTTCATAATTTTCATACTAGTCACTCTTGATTCATTGCATATCCCGGTACACCGCCGGAGGCATTCATATAGAGTCATATCTTGTTCTAAGCATCGAGTTGTAATTGTTGAGTTGTAAGAAAAATAGAAGTGTGATGATCATCATTATTAGAGCATTGTCCTAGTGAGGAAAGAATGATGGAGACTATGATTCCCCCACAATTCGGGAGGAGACTCCGGACGAAAAAAAAAAAAAATTAAAAAAAGAGGCCAAACAAGCCCAAATAAAAAAAAGAAAGGCCATAAAAAAAGAGAAAAGGCCCAAATAAAAAATGAGAGAAAAAGAGAGAAGGGACAATGTTACTATCCTTTTACCACACTTGTGCTTCAAAGTAGCACCATGATCTTCATAGTAGAGAGTCTCTCATGTTATCACTTTCATATACTAGTGGGAATCTTTCATTATAGAACTTGGCTTGTATATTCCAATGATGGGCTTCCTCAAATTTCCCTAGGTCTTCATGAGCAAGCAAGTTGGATGCACACCCACTTAGTTTCTTTTTGAGCTTTCATATACTTATAGCTCTAGTGCATCCGTTGCATGGCAATCCCTACTCACTCACATTGATATTTATTGGTGGGTATCTCCATAGCCCATTAATACGCCTAGTTGATGTGAGACTATCTTCTCCTTTTTTTGTCTTCTCCACAACCACCATTCTATTCCACCTATAGTGCTATATCCATGGCTCACACTCATGTATTGCGTGAAGATTGAAAAAGTTTTGAAAAAGTTAGAGTATGAAACAATTGCTTGGCTTGTCATCGGGGTTGTGGATGATTTAAATACTTTGTGTGGAGAAGATGGAGCATAGCCAGACTATATTATTTTGTAGGGATAACTTTCTTTGGCCATGTTATTTTGAGAAGACATAATTGCTTTGTTAGTATGCTTGAAGTATTATTATTTTCTATGTCAATATAAACTTTTGTCTTGAATCTTTCTAATCTGAATATTCATACCACAATTAAGAAGATTTGCATTGAAATTATGCCAAGTAGCACTCCGCATCAAAAATTCTCTTTTTATCATTTACCTACTCGAGGACGAGCAGGAATTAAGCTTGGGGATGCCTGATACGTCTCCAACGTATCTATAATTTTTGATTGCTCCATGCTATATTATCTACTGTTTTGGACTATATTGGGCTTTATTTTCCACTTTTACATTATTTTTGGGACTAACCTATTAACCGGAGGCCCAACCCAGAATTGCTGTTTTTTGCCTATTTCAGTGTTTCGGATAAACAGAATATCAAACGGAGTCCAAACAGAATAAAATCTTCGGAAACGTGATTTTCCCACCGAACGTGATCCAGGAGACTTGGACCCTATTGCAAGGGATCAAAGAGGTGGTCACGAGGGTGGGGGGCGCCCCCCCTAGGGCGCGCCCCTGCCTCCAGGGCCCCTTGGTGCTCCACCGACGTACTCCTTCCTCCTATATATACACACGTACCCCCCAAACGATCGGAATAGGAGCCAAAAACCTAATTCCACCGCTGCAACTTTCTGTATCCATGAGATCCCATCTTGGGGCCTGTTCCGGAGCTCCGGCGGAAGAGGGCCGTCATCACGGAGGGCTTCTACTTCATCCTAGCCCCTCCGATGAAGTATGAGTAGTTTACCTCAAACCTTCGGGTCCATAGTTAGTAGCTAGATGGCTTCTTCTCTCTCTTTGAATCTCAATACAAAGTTCTCCCCCTCTCTCGTGGTGATCTATTTGATGTAATCTTCTTTTTGCGGTGTGTTTGTTGAGACTGATGAATTGTGGGTTTATGATCAAGTCTATCTATGAATAATATTTGAATCTTCTCTGAATTCTTTTATGCATGATTGGTTATCTTTGCAAGTCTCTTCGAATTATCCGTTTGGTTTGGCCAACTAGATTGGTAGTTCTTGCCATGGGAGAAGTGCTTAGCTTTGGGTTCGATCTTGCGGTGTCCTTACCCAGTGACAGAAGGGGCAGCAAGGCACATATTGTATCGTTGCCATCGAGGTTAACAAGATGGGGTTTATTTCATATTGCATGAATTTATCTCTCTACATCATGTCATCTTTCTTAAGGCGTTACTCTGTTTTTAACTTAATACTCTAGATGCATGCTGGATAGCGGTCGATGAATGGAGTAATAGTAGTAGATGCAGAATCATTTCGATCTACTTGTCACGGACGTGATGCCTATATACATGATCATGCCTAGATATTCTCATAATTATGCACAATTCTATCAATTGCTCAACAGTAATTTGTTCACCCATCGTAGAATACTTATGCTCTTGAGAGAAGCCACTAGTGAAACCTATGGCCCCCGGGTCTATTCTCATCATATCAATCTCCATCACTTTTATATTGTTTTGCTATTTACTTTGCTTTTACTTTTTACTTTGCATCTTTATATAAAAAATACCAAAAAATTCTATCTATCAGATCTCATTCTCATAAGTGACCGTGAAGGGCTTGACAACCCCTAATCGTGTTGGTTGCGAGTAGCTATCGCTTTGTGCAGGTACGAGGGACTTGAGTGTGGGCTCCTACTGGATGGATACCTAGGTTCTCAAAAACTGAGGGAAATACTTACGCTACTCTACTGCATCATCCCTTCCTCTTCGGGGAAAACCAACGCAAGCTCAAGACATAGCAGTTGCCCCAGGCCTTAGTATTTTTGACTGAGTGGCGACAGGGTGCGGTCTGAAATGCCTCTCTGGCTCGGCCGTGTAGTGGCCAGTCAGCCGCATCATACACTGGTGAATGAGGATTCAATGCTTCCTCCTCAAGGTGAGGTAGCAACCTGCGTTTTGGGTAACTCTTGGACGGGCACTCGAGTTCATGCTCCTCGGCCACAAGGACTTCGGTCCACCTGTCTGCTAGCAAGTCTTGATTAGCCTGAAGCTGTTGCTGCTTATTCTTCAGGCTATTTGCCGTGGCCATAAGCCGTCGCTTGAAGCGCTCTTGCTCGACGGGGTCCTCAGGCACGATAAACTCGTCGTCGCCCAGGCTCGCCTCGTCTTCGGAGAGAGGCATGTAATTGTCCTCCTCCGGTTCTCCATCTGCTGCCTGCTCTGGAGGGCTAGCTTGTTCATCCTTCAGCTCTACATCGTGCTGGAGGGGATTGTTGTTGTCTTCGGCACTATCCTGAGTGTTATTATCTCCTGTGCCAGTATCACTGCTCTTGCTGTGGTGGGACTTAGAGCGGCGCCGCTGACGTTGACGCTTGGGTTGCTTCTTGGAGGGGTCATCCTCCGCTATCTCGTCGCCATTGCCTTCTTTGGGGTTGTCTACCATGTATATATATCATATGATGAGGTGGCGGTCCAGCGCCCTGAGGGCGGTGGTTCCTGTTCGTCTCCGGCTTCGTCGTCCATACTGTCGAAGTCTTCGGAGTCGAAGTCGAGCATGTCGGTTAAGTCGTCGACAGTGGCTACTAAGTGGGTGGTGGGTGGGCAGCGAATTTCTTCGTCGTTCGCATCCCATTCTAGCCGGACATAGTTCAGCCAAGGTTCTCCTAACAGGGAGAGAGACCTTAATGAATTTAGCACATCTCCGAAAGGTGAGTGCTAAAAGATATCCGCGGAGGTGAACTCCATGATCGGCACCCAGTCGGACTCGACGGGCATGGATGTGAGCGGCTCGAAGTCCATGGCCGGAGATGAATCCAGTGGTTCGGCGACACGACTCTCGTAAGGGGTGAAGTTAGTATCCGGCTCTATCGCCAGAGTGTGGCCTCCATGGCGGGGTCCATCCCTCCGCTCTCGGACGGCGTGACTTGCTCCGGATTGATGGCCGGAGTAGTTGCGGATGTGATCTCCCAAACATTGTCCAACGACAGAGTTACATCATGCTCGTGACGACTATGTGGCACGTCCGACATGGGCTCGAATCCGTCGAAGATCAAGTCTCCGCGGATGTCGGTCGTGTAGTTCAAGTTTCCAAATCTAACCTGATGGCTAGGGGCGTAGCTCTCGATCTGCTCCAGATGGCCAAGCGAATTGGCCCGCAGTGCAAAGCCACCGAATACGAAGATCTGTCCAGGGAGGAAAACCTCACCCTGGACCACATCGTTACCGATGATCGAAGGAGCCATCAGGCCCTATGGTGATGGCACAGTGGAACTCTCAATGAAAGCACCAATGTCGGTGTCAAAACCGGCGGATCTCGGGTAGGGGGTCCCGAACTGTGCGTCTAATGCGGATGGTAACAGGAGGCAGGGGACACGTTGTTTACCCAGGTTCAGGCCCTCTTGAGGTAATACCCTACGTCCTGCTTGATTGTTCTTGATAATATGAGTTTTACAAGAGTTGATCTACCACGAGATCAAAGAGGCTAAACCCTAGAAGCTATCCTATGGTATGATTGTATGTTGTCCTATGGACCTAAACCCTCCGGTTTATATAGACACCGGAGGGGGCTAGGGTTACACCAGGTCGGTTACAAAGGAGGAGATATACATATCCCCATTGCCTAGCTAGCCTTCCACGCCAAGTAGAGTCCCATACGGACACGGGACGAAGTCTTCAATCTTGTATCTTTATAGTCCAACAATCCGGCCAAAGGATATAGTCCGGCTGTCCGGAGACCCCCTAATCCAGGACTCCCTTAGTGGCACTGATGTGCAACACAGTCACACAATCTACCACGATCGGACCGTCACCATCTACCCAGGTATTCCATTTTTTAACCCTCTCGCCTTCTCTTTCATTGTTGTACTAGTACTCTACTAACGTACTAGTAGGAGTAATTTTTACCTTGGAGGATGCGTATAGCTAGCTAGGCCCTTGAAGACTTGAACCCACTAGCTGCCACCATTTTTGTTTTTCCATGTCTTACTATCTCATCCATGTAGCCAAGAGTGGCTATATATAATAAGCCAGTTATTTTACTTCCTCTATACCGGAGTAGTACTATTTACTGCACAGTATTACTGACTGCCATATTTGAGCACAACATTATTATGCATGGACCTTGACTATGTACGTCACCATGTGTCCAGATCTGAGATGTCGCGTGTACCAGATGAACGGCGCTGAGTTCGACCCCCGTGATGCTACGTGGGTGCCGAGGAACACTCTTGGAGAGTACTCGCTTTTCATTGGGGACAACTACACCATTATGAAGCGGATGCCACCTTCCGTGCACAACACGGAAGGCCTACTGTTCATGAAGCATGGTTGTGTCTTTAGTGCGCACTGCTGGATGAACGACATGCTAGGACACGCTATCCCTGATTTATGCCGCTTCAGCTTGGATGAGTCTCCATCATGTGGAACCGGACTAGAAAGCTGCGACAATGATTCCTGTTGCCCACCGCTATGGATCGTGCCATCCATGAAGAACACCTGGGACTGGAACCTAGAGGAGGACATGCAGCCCATCTATAACATGTAAGTGGAGTATGGTAAATTGTGAACGGTAGCGCTGTGAATATATGTAGACTAGTCGTGCACAAATTTATCACATGAATTGGAGAGGAACTTGTGTGGCATACTGGCATTTGTCCTTTAGAATTTATTACTAGTAAATGCGTTATGTGTACGTGTAACTTGTGTGGTTGTTGCACGGGCTCCAACATGCTCTTTGAGAAAAAAAAGGTGGCACGGCTTTGGATATACGTGACGTGGCGACATCATACAGTAGCATCGTTCGCTATAGTTGTAGTACACTCCTACTAGGACGACAACTCCAATAAAACCTTGTGCTTGGCTCTTTGCCTCTTCGGGAGGTTGATCAGTTTGTACTCGTGTGAACCTTGCACTTGGCTCTTCGCCTCTTCAGCAGGTACAACAATGATGATACTACAGTACAATATGCTTCTAGCAATCTGACACCGATTGAACTATTGCACGTCCACCGCGAGGGCGAGGGTGAGGGAGAGGGAGAGGTTTTGTAGTCAAAACCCTCTCCTTGTCCTGCGAACCACCGCGCGCGTGGGCGAGGGAGAGGCGTAGTAAGCAAGCTTCTCCTCGTTCGGCGAGTTGACGGGACACATCAAAGCAGTACTAGTACTAGTCCATACTGCATCCTTTCCGGTTAATATGGCTTAATTTGAAACAAGAAAAATACACTCGCGGTCAACGTATGTAACAATACGCTCTTTACGGTCACTATATATAGTTTTGCGGTGATTATACGATCACTAGCTCATCGTAGAGCACCGTATTGCACCCTATTAACCGGCCACATAGTCGACTTGACACTTTGTTGACTGGTTAAATTGTCACCTGGTTTCTGGGTCCCACCTGTCAGTTGGCAAAGCAAAGAAATCAGTTAAACAAAACTTTACGCAGGCGCGATAGGAGTCCAACCCTTGTGCGCGAACCACCCTGGCTGTGTATGTGAGTGCATGCACGTGTACTCCCTCGGTCTTCCAACAAAGAGTGTACATCGGCTAAAAAACAAAGAGTGTAGTACATCTACACTTCCAATGCATTTACCCTTTAATCTAAATCGATATTGATTGACTAATGCACCAACTTGTGGTCTAGGTATAGGCTACATGTCTATCCTTAATTGTAGCATGCAACGACCTTCATTTAATCTCCTTCTCTCAATGGTCGCATGCACACATAAGTCTGCTACTTTTGGGCGTTAATTATGCCCTGGTCAATGTGTAAATCTCTAAATGTACATCTTTCACGGACGTAGGGAGTAGGTTGAGCACTTGAGCGTGAGCGTGTGTGTTGCGTCGTGTGCTATGTGTCGCATGGGTGCGTGAGTGTTGTGTGCGTCCATGTGTACGTGTGAGTGTTGCATGTTGCATGCATGCATTGGGCTTACTCCCTCCCATTGACATGTTCATATTTCATGCTTCCTCTGTTCCATCCATATGGTGATACTCCCTCTGTTCCCAAATACGGAGTAAAATCCTTCCTCTGTTCCCAAATACGGAGTATTTGTCTTTCTAGAGATTTCAACAAGTGACTACGTACGGAGCAAAATGAGTGAAGTGAGCGTAGAGGCATAGGGATAGTGTAGAAAGGAACTTTTCACGATCCATTATTCCCCATCTCGATTAGAGAGAACTATTCAACTAGTGTTCACAGTGAAGTGACAATACACGCTGCAGCAGATGGGACACTTAATTAATAAGCTGAACCAGCATGTTGGTGTTACTAAATCAGCCTTACCCAGTACTTACATCATGTTTGCCAGTAGAGCACGCTTCTATCCTCCATTAACTGACATATGGGCCCTCTTGTGGTAGACCCACACGTCATCGGTGTAACTATTTACACTCCGAAGGACGGTATATCCTGGTAGTAGTAGTAGTAGAATTGAGATTTAATGCACTTTATTCCCCGTCTTCCACTCTTCTTCCTCCTCTCTTCTTCTTCCTCCTCTCTTCCCCATCGTCGGCCGCACACCATTTCCCCCCGCTCACTACTCGCCCGCCCGCGCTATCTTCCTTGGTAGCTCGCATGTACCATATCCCCCCGCTCACTGCTCGGCCACATGAGGAGAAGCTTCTTCGCTCGCCCGCCCAAATCCACTTCCCCGCTGGGTCGCAGGCACCGAAAACCCCAATGGCAGAACCGACTGACAAGCAGAGCCGCGATTGGAATTCCCTACCCGATGTTCTCTTGGAGCAGATCTGTAATCGTATGGACCTACTCAGCACCATCCGTATGACCGCATGCTTGGTGTCTTTGTACCGTCTACTCGTCCACAACCGGCCGGCTCTTTTCAAGACACCCTGCTTGCTGATGCCCGATCCTCGCTGGTGGCCCAGACACCGACTTGACGATCCTACGAAGGTTGTCGTGGTGCCCCTCGACATGCTACCACTACCCGTCCACCTGTCCTTCATGCGCAGCCACTACTGGGCGGGCATGAAGGCCAACTGGATCGTCCTCATCCACCAAGCCGTGTCCATGGTGTCTCGTGGATATCTACACCCAGCGAGAGATCACCCTTCCATCGTTGGATACCACCGCCATCGAGCCTCGTGGCCCGTCGGACACTCCTGCCTACTACGCACGAGACGCGTCAAGCTTTTGGCTCGACCTCTGTTTGCTGAAAGTTGTAATCTGCGAAGTGCCCACACCATCAGAAGACTACATGGATTACAAGCTCATTGCCTTGTTCAACATGGGATTAGTCTATCTGGAATCCAGTCGCCATACATGGTTATGGCTCATCATCAATCCTGTTGAGGCAACATTTCTGTCTGATGCTATAGTGCATGATGGCATCGTTTACGTGGTCGACGCATAGATTGGCTGCCTATACTGGTGGAATCTATTGTCGTGTAATTACTTTATCTCATCTCATCCTTACCTTATGAATACGATTGCCTGTTCATTGTTACAAATTTAGAATAGATAGTATGTCTATAACCAAATCATTGCTATATGTTCCTCTTGTTTCCTAGATTTTTATGACCGCACATGTTATTGTTAGAGTTGATATGAGAACAATTGACATCTAATGATTGTTAGAATAGATATTATGAGCATAACATCATGATTGCTATATGCTACTCTCATTTCTAAGATTTTATAACAATGCATGTTATTGCTTAGAGTTGATATGAGAACAGTAGTAGTAAGTGCTATGGTAGAATATGAGTAGGCTCTGTCAAAGTTTTTTTCCTCTCATTGTTACATGATGTTTGAACCATGACATATTGCTAGAATATGAAATCCATTGGCTTATCTTTTTAACTTGGGGTATGATTATGACCACGACATTGGAATTCTCTGTCTATGATATGTGTCACTGTTATAATAATTTTAATTCCACACATACTCTAAACATGATTGTTTATTTTTGTCCTTTTGGTCTCCAATTTGAATTGTTGCAGCAGACGCAAATGCGCTGGCCTTCATGATTCCAGGACCTGGAATCATACTAGCCGATGGGTGGTGGTTTATCGCTCATTTAGTTGACGGCGGTCATTTGATGCTCATTCGCACGTACCAAATTGACCAAACCTTTACATCAAACCACATGCAGTACATTGCCTGGGGCATTCGTGACATTGATGGCTATGGCTGCTTCGTGTTCGAGAAAGATCCCAGCTCCGTTGGGCCAGGCGTATTCAACTGGAGGCGGGTTTACAGGATCGGTAACCACTCCATGTTCCTCGGGATAAATTATCTGATCATCCAACCAATCATCGATCATATCACCGACGATGATTACCGTGCTATGCAACTTCCATTCGCCAGGGGGGACTGTGTTTACACATCATACCATGGGTTTCATGAATCACCATATCCAGAGATTCGTCGACACAGCTTGTTTCCAGATAATCTTCAGTGTCTTAAAGGCATCAAGCTTCCATGCGATGGATGGCTTTTGCAAACCCGACATGCGGCGATGTGGTTCATGCCAACAGCAAATATGCACAACTTGATTCGTACTGATATCTAGCCTGAGCCATTTATTCTACTGCTGTAGCACGACCCTCTTTTGTTGGATCTTATGTACTGTTGTTAGTTTGAAGCACTCCTCTGGTTTGAAGGATAGATATCTTTCTGGGATCAAGTGCATCCTAACTCACCTGCGCAGAATGTACTGATAATGATGATGGAGATGCTATAAATATATCAATTAGGCTTCAAGTGTGTTCTTGTTAGTTAAACCTATGGTTAAAATGTGACACTAAATACGACTAGTAAATAGTAGAGTAGCAGTACTAGTATACGTCGGTCAAATTATTCATCATGTCCACACATTGAATTGACGTGACAACACGCTGCGCGTGAGGTGACACAAGAACCCCGGCGGCGTGTTTGGGTATTCTGGACTTCAGATTTGGAGTACCACTTATCTGTCGAAATCTTTCATCATTCACTTAAAACAGTCGATTGATCATACATTGAGTACCATATAACTGGAATTAACCGATGCAAGTCGAAGAAGGATTGGCCGGTGCTGTCGGCTGGCGTCAAGTTCGATCCCATTGATCAGGAGCTGATCGAGCACCTTGAGACCAAAGTGAGTGCTAACAGCGCGAGATCTCACCGTCTCATCAATTTGTTCATACCAACCATCGACAGCGAGCACGGCATATGCTACACCCATCCTGAGAAACTTTCAGGTAAGACACCGACCGGCCGTCTACTTGCACAAACATATTCCTTTGTTTATAGCTCTATTTTTCTTTTTAGACGCAGACCTGGTGAAGCAATTACAATTTGATAGTTAATAAAAACTGAAACAAGTGACTGCAACATGCCAAATATGTTATGAAAATGCCAACTACATACACTAAAACCTATATTCGACAATACTACAGGTATCACACTGAGTGGCCTAAGCAAGCATTTCTTCCAGCGCAATTCTAGGGCGTTCAAAAGGGGCACGTGGACGCGTCGCAAGATACAGTCGGAGTGCGGCATGCACGCGATGTGGCACAACATCGGCAATACCCTTGCCGGTGATGGTCAACCGCCAGCAGACGGGCAGCAAAAAGGTTCTGGTGCTGCACACCAACAAGAACTTCGACCAGCAGAGGACCAACTAGGTGATGCACCAGTACCACCTTGGTGACCTGGAGCAAGAGAAGGAGAGGGAGCTGGTTCTCTGCAAGATTTTCTACCAGACGAACACAAGTTAGTTTGGTATTGGTACTTGTACTACCTTGTCGTCCACAAGTTGGTATTGTTGTTAACGATCTTTTGGTATGAACTTGGCATTTGCTTCCAACCATCATGCCGAGGGTCGACGTGGATATAAAGCTGAATCATTTGTTTCGAAACTAATTTTCAGGCACCTGATTTTTATTTGATGGGTAGCATAAGCACCCGCCGTTTGTATTCCTAGTTCTCCAAATTTTTCGAAACAAGTGCATGCACTTATTATCACGATGAAAAAACAATATCCCCGCTGCATTCCAGTTATCAGTCTGTGCTTGCATAATTCTCTCGTTTATTGAGAACATATATTGTTTTTCAGGTCGAGCAAGTTTCAACTAGGCTGTAAACTGCCCAGGCTTGGTTTTGTTTTTAACAGGCCCAACCCATGACGACAACGGGGCACAAAGATCCAGCAAGTATCTACTGGCCTCTGGCCCGCTAGCGTTAGTTATAATTTGTCTTACAACATCCGCAGGCAGTTTTTTTTACCGAATCAAACACACAACCCAGTTCTATTTTCTTCTTGAAACGCATGTCCTACATCCGTTTTCTAATCTCTACCTATAGATTTACTAGTTCATATACACGTATCATTATATTGAAAATACATAAAATTCCCTTTTCATATTTACATCCTTATTTTTGTTGTTGTTTTCCCTCCCAGCGCTGATTTTTTTACCACTGGTTTTCCCTTAAACCAACTCAATTGTCCCACGTCTTATTTGCTTACAAAAACAAAACAATTTTTTTGGCAAATCAATAAGTTCTTAAAAAATGTTTATCATTTCGGGATTACAAAAGTTTGGACTCCACCGAAATATGCAAAATAAGGTTGAACTTTTTCATCGTGGTCCTGGACAGAAAATGGGATGTAATAAATTACTTAAGAATTAGCAAATGGGCTGCAAATTATTAAAAAATAGAAAATGGGCTCTATGTTGTCTGCCACAGATTTGGAGGCTGACTTGTGGGCCTACTAAGTTCATGCATACAGAAGGTTTCTCAAAAAAGAAACTTAGTCAACAATTGACTCTACCAGCGTCAGACCGTTAGATGTCAATCTAACGGCAATCGTGCTTCTTCAGTCTCCGATCTTCCTGCCCCAGCCGCCCAAACCAGCGCCGTCGGAACCGCCTGCTGCCGCCTCCCGTGGCCGGCTATGCTGCCGGGCAGGCCTCACGGCCCCATCATATACTCGCATCCCTGGCCTGTCTATCCCTCTACTCACCCACACCTCCTGTTATTTTCCGGCGACAGCAGCCGAACCAGTCAACCCTCGTACTCTCAACCGCGTGGGTAGCCACTGCCGTGTCTTCCCCGGCTCCGTGTCGTTCCCTTCATAGGCCTCTCCGTCGTCCACCGCCCTGGTGCTCTCGGTGCGGCGTGGTCAACGTGGTCAATGAACGACATCCATCGGAAGTGGACTGTACGTGGAGAGGCTGACAGCTGGGTCCATGGCCGCACACAAGGAAATGCCTCCTTATTATGCACAAAATAATGATTCCTCCACCTGACATCTGGGAGCCGTTGGATGGGCCTCTGTATTTCACGAAAAAATCGTTCCCTCCGCTGGCAGGTCGGACCCACCAACTATATCTTCGCACGCAAGGAAGTGCCTTCTTATTGCGCACAAAAAATGAATACCCCTTGCCAGCTGGGACCCACCACAGTGGGAGGCTGACTTGTGGGCCTACTAAGTTGACGGGGATGGAGGGCTTTGTGAACTTAGTCAATGTATGAACGATTCTAGCTCCAGCGATCGTACGATGTCCATCCAACGGCCGTAGTGCTTCTTCAACCTCTGGTCTTCTTGCTCCAGCCGCCCAAACCAACGCCGGTCGTGTCACGTGCTCCTGCCTCCCGTGGCCGGCTGTGATGCCGCGGAGGAGTCACTGCCCCCTACTACTCCCACCACTGGCCAGGCTATCCCTCTACTCACCCACACCCCCTGTTATTCTGCGACGACGGCAGCCTCACACCGCAGCCGAACCAGTGACCCTCGTACTCCTCTCTACGTGGGCATCCACTGCCACATCTTCACTGGCTCCGTGTCATCCCCTTCCTAGGCCTCGTCGTTGTCCATCGCCTTGGTGCTCTCGGCGCGGAGTGGTCAATGTGGTCAACGACCGACTTCCATCGAAAGAGTACTGTACGTGGAGAGGATGACAGCTGGGTCCACAGAAGCCGCAAGGAAGTGCCTCCTTATTATGCGCAAAATTATTATTCCTGCACCTGACAGCGGGGACCCACCGGACGGGCCACCGTATTTTGTGAAAAAAATGTTTCCCCCCTATCTGATGGGACCCACCAGCTACATCTTCGCACGCAAGGAAGTACGTCCGGGCAAAAAAAACTATTCGCCCCCCTGACTGCTGGGACCCACCAGTTATATCTTCGCACGCAAGGAAGTGCCTGACAATCGGGACCCACCTGATCGAAGCGTACGTAGCGTTGTCATTCTGGTCGCGAACGTGTACGTACATACTGGTCGATGTAGAGCGCACACGTGTCGTAGTAGAGGCGCGCATGTAGCATGTACACGTACATATAGCGGCCAGTGTGCAAGAAAGAAAATATGGCCACGTATGTACATACGGGCGGGGTCTCGAATGCCTACTCGCGCATACGTACGTCTAGGGCTCGTGTACATGGCTGGGTTGGAATGGAGAAACTACGTCGTCGTCGCCCGCAAAAAAAACAATAGCGTCATCGTCGTGTTCATGGGGAGGCAACAGAATGCGTCGTGTTCATCGGGAGGCAACGGAACGCGTGGGAGCCAACCGGCTTGGACGAAACAACCGATGGAAACGAGGCCTGGCGTACCACAGAACGGAGGAAACGACCTTTTGTTTGACCGGCCACGATCGAAATGGGATCCTGTTCATTGGGAGGGGTCTGGCGTACCACAAAATGGAGGAAACAGACCTCCTATTGTCGAAACCGGGGTCCTGTTCATCGAGACGGGTGTGGTGTACCGCAAAATGGAGGAAACGGACTTGTGTTGGAGCGCTACGGTCGAAACGGGGGTCTTGTTCATTGGGAGGGGTGTGGCGTACCGCAAAACGAGACTCCACGGGCTACTGTTCATCCACCGTCGCCCTCCTCCAGCCTCCACCTACGACTGTTCATCCAGCCTCCAACGCGCGCTACTCCATCGGCTACTGTTCAACCAGCCCTCTCCACGGGCTCCTGTTGAACCACCCCTCCACAGGCTACTATTCATCCAGCCCTCCACCGTCTATTGTTCATCCAGCCCTCCACAGGGTGGTCCTGTTCATCCAGCCCTCCACGGGGTCCTGTTCATCTAGCCCCAACCGGCTCGATCGATCGGGGTCCTGTTCATCCAGAGGTAACACCACGGGGTCCTGTTCATCCACCCCCACCAGGAACTATTCATCCAAACCCCCCAGCAATGCTCACTGTTCATCCAGAGGTAGCATCGATCGGCTTCAGTTAGCAGCAGTAGCTAAGGAATCGCTCGATCGGGTTCAGTTAACAACCATCGATCGATCGCTCGGGTTCAGTAACGCGTAGCCTGCAGTGCAATCGCTTGGATTCAGTAGGCGCACGCCTCGCTCGGGTTCAGTTAGAGCCCAATGCCTTGCACCCACGCGCGTGCATCGCTCGGCCCCGACCACCCACCGTAACCGGGAACACCCCGATATTTTCCTCGCCCTCGCTTCTACCATGGTTTTTTCTGTCATGGACGTCCCAAAGAATGTCATGCAGCTGCGTCTCCGGCCCGCCCAGGACGAAAAGCCCATTTTCTATCATGATTTTTTGTCATAGAAGTAGGAGCCCACCACATCTATGATGATACCGGGTTTTGTCACAATTATCATCATAGAAGTGTCATAAGTATGACATAATAAATTTTCGTTCGGCCCAAAATGTCACGGATGTGTCTTTTTTTGTAGTGGATACATGTTGTCAAGGAATGAGTTCAGCACCCACGCCTTCTTGCCACTGGGAAGCAACTTCTCAACATAGTAGGCCTGAAGCTTGTTCTTGTTGGCTGACTCGGAATTGGCATGAGGGCGTACACCAACGGGAGTGTTGAGCCCCTCATCAGGAACATGAAGCAAATCCATGAAGTCCTTCCATGTAGCAGTCAGTTGCTGTCCATTGGTCATCCAGGTCATGGCCCGTTCCTGAACAGGATGGAAGTGGACCGAAGCAAAGAACTAGGCACAATCTCAGGGTCATAGTCCAGGTGGAAAGAGATCACATCCTCAATGCCAAACTGCTCCACCAGATCCAAAGCCTCACCAAAATAGGCACAGTGCTTATCCTGTCTCATATGATTCATGTCAATCCAGTGCACGTCCACATAGATGTTTTGCTTGGCCTTGATCACATCCAGATAGATAAGATTCTGCTGCTTGGTCCAGAACAAGTCATTGCCTCTAAAGTTTGCACGGGGATTCACATAGGGGTTGATCTTCCTACGAGAGATAAACTCAGCAAGTGGTATCTCATCCATGCCCATGGCGGGCTCCTTGTTCTTGGTGGCGGCGGTCTTGGTCCTGCGTTGGGGGGCATTGGAGCCCTCTGGAGCTTCATCTTGGTTGCACAAACGCTTGGATCCCGTGTCACAGCTGGGATTGGAACGGCGTGCAGGGGCACCGGAGCCACCACCTAAGATACAAAAACACAAAAAGCAAGAGAAGCGAGAAGGATCAATGCAACGACCACAACAAAACAAGTGAAACAAGTAGAACTAGCAATGTGTAATCGCCACTTGAGAGATTTGACACCAACGGTAGTACCGCATGTATGTGCGGAACTAAAATTTTAGTACCGCCCCTAGTCATGGTAGTACCACGCTAGGATGGCACGGTAGTACCACGCCTTGGAGCGGAAGTAAAATTTTAGTGCCGCGCCTCGCGCGGTAGTACCACTCCTGAGGAGCGGTAGTACCGTACGAGCGGTAGTACCTCAAGGGTGATGCGGTAGTACCGCACGGGGCCAGATCCGAACCACAAACGGATCTGAGCACAACCGTGAGAATAGATCAGTACTACGGTTGATCAAATCTACCAAGGGGCAACATACCAAGTACCAATTCTACGCATTACTACTCTCCTACATCCTACTCTTGCAAAGATTTGGCCTAAAATCTCAAGAACAACATGCATCTCCCCAAAAACCTAGAAACAAAAGAACGAACCAAACAGAGAGAGATTTGGGGAGAAACCTTGTTCCATGGCAAGAGGAAGTGGTGGGGAACGATCCCACCGGACGGAATGCGAGGAGAGCGGCCGGAGACGGAGATCCGGCGAGGTTCTCCAGCGCCGTTCTTGGGTAGGAGAGAGAGAGACAACGTGGGGAAAAAGAGTTGAATGGGTATGGGGGAGTTGGAACTCCCCCTGCCTGCTCTTAGCACCCATGCGCTCGCGATTGCATGGTAGTACCGCGTGTCATCGCGGTAGTACCGCCCGGGCTGAAGTACCGCACTATGGGCAGTAGTACCGCTCCTCCAGCAGCAGTAAAAAATTACTGTCGTGCTGGGTGCAGTAGTACCGTGCGCAGCTCCTGCGGTAGTACCATGGCAAGCCGCGGTAGTACCATGGGCCATAGAAAATGCAAGTTTCAAAAACAGAGAAGAAAGGGGCCTTTGCAATGCAACCATCAAGCGAACGGACACACCAAAGAGCTAACACACGAGGAAACTCAAACACAAGCTCGGCACGAAGAAGGGAGGACAAATGACAACAAACACCAACCGCGAGACACAACCTCTCCAAGGAGAGGGCGGTGGCCGAAGCCACCTATGTTTGAGTCAATTGGTATGGCACCGCAAAGAATTATCCTTGGGCCCATGACCAAAACTCGTCTTTGAAGCACAAGTACCATCACAAATGGCTAATGTGAAAGAGTTGATAAATTTATGCATAATGGGGGGAGGAAGAGTTCATCGAGAGAACAACACTCCCCCCATGTCCATGCCTACACCTAAACAAGATAGCAAGTTGAGTATGGTGGGGTGTGCAAGGGTTCAAGCAACATTGCTCAAATCAATGATATTTAGCTCATGCCTTAACACGCGAAATCTTGCTTCATGCAAAGGCTTCGTGAAGATATCTGCAAGGTTATCATGAGTGTTGACATAGTTGAGCTCGATCTCCCCTCGCGTAATATGATCCTGGATGAAGTGATACCGAATCTCAATATGCTTCGTCTTGAAGTGTTGCACCGGGTTGAGAGAGCTCTTTGATGGCACTTTCATTGTCACACCAAAGAGGCACTTTGTCATAAATGACACCGTAATCCTTTAAAGTTTGCCTCATCCATAGAAGTTATGCGCAACAACTACCGGCGGCCACATACTCCGCTTCGGTGGACGAGAGAGACACACAACTTTGCTTCTTGGAAGACCAACTCACCAAAGAGCAAGCAAGGAATTGGCACACTCCGGAAGTTGACTTCCTATCCACTTTGTCTCTCGCCCAATCAGAGTCCGAATAGCCTACAAGGTTGAAGTTTTCTCCTCTTGGGTACCATAAGCCAAAGTTAGGGGTATGAGCCAAATATCGAAAGATCCGCTTGACCGCCACAAAGTGACTTTCCTTAGGTGCGGCTTTAAACCGTTCACAAATTCCCACACTCAACATGATATCCGGTCTAGATGCACAAAGGTAAAGCAAGGAGCCAATCATGGAGCGATGTGCCTTTTGATCCACCGCTTTACCATTGGAATCTATGTCAAGTTGGCATTTGACGGGCATTGGAGTGGAAGCCAGCTTGACTTCACTTAGCTTGAATCTCTTGAGAATGTCTTGAGTGTATTTGGCTTGGTTGATGAAGGTTCCTGCTCTTCGTTGCTTGATTTCGAACCCGAGAAAGAACTTCAACTCTCCCATCATGTTCATCTTGAACTTCGAGGTCATGAGATCGGCAAATTCCTCATTGAAAGCTTTGTTAGGAGAACCAAAGATAATGTCATCAACATATAGTTGGTACACAAACAACTCCCCTTTGACCTTCTTGGTAAAAAGAGTGGGGTCGATTTTCCCAATTTCAAACCCACGATCTTGCAACAACTCGGTAAGGTGGTCATACCATGCACGTGGGGTTTGTTTAAGGCCATAGAGTGCCTTATCGAGTTGGTACACATGATCGAGGAAATAGGGATCCTCAAACCCGGGGGGTTGTTTGACATACACCAACTCATTAATAGGACCATTAAGAAAAGCACTCTTCACATCCATTTGTTGCAACTTGAAGTTATGATGAGAAGCATAAGAAATCAACAAACGAATAGATTCAAGACGAGCAACGGGAGAAAAGGTTTCGCCGTAGTCGATACCCTCGACTTGGGAGTAGCCTTGAGCTACCAAGCGAGCCTTGTTGCGGACAATAATTCCATGAGCATCTTACTTGTTCTTAAATATCCACTTGGTTCCAATGACATTATGGTTCCCCGTTGGCCTTGGCACCAATCTCCACACCTTGTTGTGCTCGAAGTTGTTGAGTTCTTCATGCATGGCATTAAGCAAATCTGGATCTTTTAGCGCCTCATAGACCTTTTGGGGTTCAACACAAAAGACAAACGCGTGATGTTCACAATAGTTTGCCAATTTTCTACGAGTTCTTACCCCCTTTCGTATGCTTCCAAGCACATTTGTCATGAGATGACCCTTGGTAGATAGCTTGGATGCAATCTTGGCGGCACAACGCTCCAATTCCTCCTTAGGAGAGAGATGAGGAGCGGTTACTTGATCATCTTGAGCGTCGTCTTGAGCTTGTTCTTGATCTTGAACTTGCTCGGAGGGGATAACTTGACCTTGGGCATCACTTGGTGGTTCAATGCCATCTTGAGGTTGATCTTGCCCTTGGTCTTGTTCATGAGGTTGAGGGCCTTCACTTCGTTCTTCGGAAGCGTGTGGGTCTTGGGTTGGTGATGGTTCCACTTGATTAGAACATTGTCCTTCTCCTTCAGCCACAAGGGGTTCCTCAACGGCTTGGGGAGGAATTCATCACCTACATCACAAGTACCACTTTGCTCCACTTGGGAGCCATTATTCTCATCAAACTCCATGTTACACATCTCCTCAATAAGTCCCGTGGACTTACTGAGGACACGGTAAGCATGAGAGTTTGTAGCATAACCAACAAATATGCCCTCATGAGCTCTAGCCTCAAATTTAGACAAACGAACACCTTTCTTGAGAATGAAACACTTACACCCGAACACTCGGAAGTACTTGAGGTTGGGCTTGTTACCGGTGAGTATCTCATTTGGAGTCTTGTTCAAGCCTCTGTAGAGGTAGAGCCGATTGGATGGATGACACGCGGTGTTGATGGCTTCGGCCCAAAAGTTGTATGGAGACTTGAACTCCGCCATCATGGTTCTTGCTGCATCCATCAATGTCTGGTTCTTCCTCTCCGCTACGCCATTTTGTTGAGGGGTGTAAGGTGCAGAATATTGATGTGTGATCCCCTCATCACTAAGAAACACATCCAAGGTGTAGTTCTTGAACTCAGTGCTGTTGTCACTTCTTATTGTCAAGATCTTTGCATTGTGTTGACGTTGAGCTTCATTTGCAAAGTCAATGACGGTTTGGTGGGTCTCACTCTTCCTCTTGAAGAAGTACAACGAAGTGTATCTTCAATAGTCATCCACAATCACCAAGCAATACTTTCTACCCCCAAGACTATCAAAGGAGGGAGGCCCAAAGAGATCCAAGTGAAGGAGCTCCAAAGGCCTCTTCGAGTAAATGATAGTCATGGGAGGGTGATCCTTTTCATGTAGCTTTCCTTCGATACAAGCACTGCAAGCACAATCTTTAGCAAAACTAAAATTTGTTAGTCCATGGACATGGTCCCCCTTGAGAAGACTTTCCAAAGATCTCATATTGACATGGGCTAAACGGCGATGCCAAAGGCATCCCACGTCAAATTTAGCCATTAGGCATGTCGCGGTCTTAGTGGGTCGCTACGAAAATTTAATCACATAGAGACTGTTCTCGAAATGCCCAACAAAGGCAACTTTAAGAGTCTTGATCCACAAGAGGGCCACGGTATCAATATCAAAGAAAGTGGCAAAGCCCATGAGTGCAAGTTGACGAACGGAAAGTAAATTGTATGCAAGGGACTCAACAAGCATGACCTTCTCGATCGTGAGATCATGAGAAATGACAACCTTGCCAAGTCCCAATACCTTAGAGGACGAGGAATCACCCCACTCGACATTGGTGGGCATAGATGGAATCTTGTGTACGTCCACCACCAAGTCCTTGCTTCCGGTCATATGATTAGTGGCTCCACTATCGAGCAATCATGATCCCCTACCGGAAGCAAACACCTACAAGAGATCAATGCTTGGTTTTAGGTACCCATTTTGTAATGGGTCCTTTGATGTTAGTGACAAGGGTCTTAGGAACCCAAATAGACCATTCAATGTACTCATAAGAAGAACCAACAAATTTAGCATAAACATGCCCATCACTAGCACGGCATAACACATAGGAAGGGTTTAAGTCGCCCGCGTTGTTGGAAGGGGTGGCATTGCCCTTCTTGACACCACCACCCTTCACATTGTTCTTCTTCTTATTAGAGGCACCCTCTCCCTCTTTGACAAAAGTTTGCATGAGAGGAGGAGGTCATTTGGCCTTGTCATTCTTCTTCTTGTTCTTGGACTTGGGTGCAAACCCAATCCCTTCCGTGGCCACAACTTCCTTTTGATTGCTCAAAAGATCGTTGAGGTTCTTCTCACCTTGTATGCACGACACAAGGCCTTTCTCAAGTTTCTCCTTCAACTTTGCATTCTCCTCAACAAGATGCACATGCTCACAACAAGAGTTAGTAGCATTTGCATTATCAATTAAAACCATATAAGGAAAAGTGGCTTTCTCCTTGGTTAGCCAGTTGATCATGAGACTCTTTAAGATTAGCGTGAGTACTCTTCAAGGCCTTGTGAGCCTTGTAAAGGATATCAAACTCCTCCTTGAGTCTAGCAAGATCAACACCAAGTTTGGCCTTCTTGGAATTTAGCACACGAAACACAGCAAGAGCATGATCAAGATCATTCTTTAATTTAGCGTGGTCATCATTTTGTGACTCCTCAAGAGCCAAGCGATGACCACGCTCTTCCTCAAGAGCATTAGAGAGATCCGATATCTTATCGGCATAGTCACGACTATGCCCCTCCATCTTAGGGATGGTGTCTTCGTGAGCCTCGATCATGTAATTGGCTTCACCAAGTTGTTCCAAGAGAGCAACGAAGTGCTTCTTGGATTTACCCTTAAGCTTACTCATAAAAGACTCAAAATCATTTTCCTCCATGTTGGACCCCCACTTTCATCAATTCAATCTGTCAAAGAAGGATGAGTAATGATGGTAGTTTTGATGTTGGGGGTTACCTTGTTGGTGGCTTTAGCCATGAGGCACTTGGCGGTGATGTTCTCATTGGGTGAGTCGAAGAGGGACGCCCGGGGTGTTGTCACAATGGCCACAGAGGCCATGGCAACCATCTCGCCATCTTCATCATCATCATCCTCATTGTACTCTTCTTGTGCCACCAATCCCTTGGGAGGAGCTTTCTTGGTGAAGTGGTTCTTGTTGGGGAAAGACTTTGCCTTGTCCTTCCGGATGAGTTTGCCACCATTGTCTTCCCTCTTCTCATAGGGGCACTCCGCAACAAAGTGGCTCACATTGCCGCAATTGTAGCAAGTCCTTACACATTGCTTGCCCTTGACGCCACTTGAGTTGCTCTTGTTGAAGTTGGGCCTTGAGTTCTTGTCGCTCCGAAATTCTCTTGAAGCGAGAGCCATGTGCTCATGATAATCATATTTTGTATCCTCGGGGTTGCTCTTCTCTTCTTCCTCTTCCTCCTCTTCTTCCACACTAGCCTTGGCCTTCAAAGAAAGATTGGGCTTCTTGGCTCTTTGAGAAGACAATACCGCATTGTCGGTGGTCTTGTCCAAGATACTCATTGCCACAAACTCATCCAACACTTCGCTTGAGGACAAGGTATGGAAGTCCGACCTTTGACGGATGACGGAGGACATGGCCTTATGGTAAGGCATCATGGCTTTGAGAAATTTCCGCTTGATCCAATTGTCATTTGTATCCTTGCTCCCATGATCTCGGAGTGAGACCGCAAGTGTGGTTAGTCTCCGGTAGAGCTCACGAGGTTCTTCACCTTCATTCATAGCAAATTCATCGGCTTCATCTTGCACCACTTCATAGTTGGAGCATTGAATGCTTGCGCTTCCCTTGTAAAGGGAAACAACATGGTACCATGCTTCCTTTGCCACGGTGAATGGTCGAAGATGCGCAATATCTTCGGGAGGGATAGCATCTTGGATGATGAAGAGAGCACTCTTGTTGAATTGATGATCTGTGGCTTCTCTTGGGGTGAAGTTGCTTGGGTCATGCGGATAGAAACCTTTCTCAATGATTCTCCAAAGGTTAGTATTCACATGATTTAAATGGCGTTTAAAGCGATATACCCAAGCATCAAAATCCTCATTTTTCACAATCTTAGAAGGTGAACCGACATGATTTAAATGTGTGGAGGGAATTGGTCATCCATAGGTAAGTGGAGGTTCCACATGGGCAAAGATGCCATTTCCACTTTTACCACTAGACAAAGGAACTTTGTCACTAGAAGATTCCCCCTTGTCGGAGTTAGCAACCGTCACCTTGTTAGTGGGATCAACCACTTCCAATGGTGCGGTGGATAATTTAAGACCATCAAGAAAATCTTTAGGCACGCCTTTGACCTCGGCCGTCATGGAGGTTTTAAATGTGTCCAAGGCCACATTGAGTTCCTCACGTGAGACCGAGGTTCCCCCATCAGCCGTAGATGAGGACAGAATCACACCGGGGGTGCTCCTCCTCACCATCTACGGTGTCAACCATACTCTTCGGATGGCAAAGTCCTTAAAAAGAGATGACGCTCTGATACCAATTGAAAGGATCGATATAGTTGACTAGAGGGGAGGGGTGAATAGGCAACTAACAAATTTTAGCTTTTCTTTACCAATTTAAACTTTGCAACCAAGTAGGTTGTCTAGATATGCAACTAGGTGAGCAACCTATATGATGCAACAACAATAAGTAAACAAGCGAGCAAAGGAAGTAACACAAGATAAGCTCGCACGAGTAAAGGGATGAGATAACCAAGAGTGGAGTCGATGAAGACGAGGATGTGTTACCGAAGTTCCTTCCCTTTGAGAGGAAGTACGTCTCCGTTGGAGCAGTGTGGAGGCAGAATGCTCCCCAAGAAGCCACTAGGGCCACCGTATTATCCTCACGCCCTGACACAAAGCGAGATGCTGTGATTCCACTATTGGTGCCCTTGAAGGCGGCGACACCTTTACAAACAAGGTTGGGGCAATCCCCACAACTTAATTGGAGGCTCCCAATAACACCACGAAGCTTCACCACAATGGATTATGTCTCCGCGGTGACCTCAACCGTCTAGGGTGCTCAAACAGCCAAGAGTAACAAGATCCGCGAGGGATTAGTGGGGGGAATCAGATATCTCTTGGTGGATGTGTAGATCTAGGCCTTCTCAACCAATCCCTAGGAGATCAACAAGTTTGATCGGTTGGGGAGAGAGATCGGGCGAAAATGGAGCTTAGAGCAACATTGGAGCTTGGAGGTAGAACAGGTAGTCAACTCGGAGAATATGACTCCCCTTATATAGTGGAAGAACAAATACAACCGTTATCCACCAACTCAGCCTGCGAAGCACGGTACTAACGCACCGGAGGCGCGGTACTACCTCTAGGGCACACAGTACTACCGCAAGTCAATGAGGTACTACCGCCCATGCAGCAGAATCCAAAGCAGCCCTGATGCGATGAAGCAGAGGGCGGTAGAACCGCTAGCGCGGTACTACCGCTCCCCCTTCGGGTACTGCCGCAAGGCAGGGAGGTCCAGATTTGGGAAGGCACGGACATATAAAAATACAACCCTGGCAACTTCCCTGAGTTGGGATCTATGCAAAAATCCGACACGATAGTGCCGCATGCCTGGAGCGGTACTACCGCATAGGGCGCGGATGTAAAAAATTACATCCGCCACTACTTCAGCTCATGTTTCTGCGTCAGGCCAGGGCTCACGGTACTACCGCACCGATGGGGCGGTACTACCGCGTAGGACGTGGATGTAAAAAATTACAACCTCCCCTACAACCGCTCGCGGGGCTGAGCCTGGCCAGGGGCCACGGTACTACCGCTCCCAAGGAGCGGTACTATTGTGAGTACCTGCGGTACTACCACGCCTATGGCTGGTACTACCGCAAGGCCCGACGGTACTACCGCTCCGAAGAGCAGTACTACCGCGTGCCCTAGAACAACAACACTAGGAGTCCTTCATTTTGCAAAGACGCAGAGAGACGGAGGATGCTCCAAAGAGCCAAAGGAAAGGTGGTGCAAAAAGGACCAGAAGTGTACGTGTTGATTACACCCAAACCTTTCCAACACGGACCCCCTCTTAATAGTACGGCTTTCCTATGACTCAAGTCCACCGAAAAGAAACGTAGAGAAACGCCATCTTCGATAAGCTCCGAGGGGTACCAAATTATATTGTGCTTAGACACGGTATATCTGAAATGCTCATTGCACACGATTAGTTCGCAAAAGCATTGTCATCAATCACCAAAACTACTAAGGGATAAACATGCTCTTACAAAGGTGTCAAGCCGGTGACGATGGTGATCATGACGGTGCTTTGGAGATGGAGATCAAAGGCACAAGATGATGATGGCCATATCATATCACTTATATTTGATTTCATGTGATGTTTATCCTTTATGCATCTTATTTTGCTTAGTTCGGCAGTAGCATTATAAGATGATCTCTCATTAAATTTCAAGGTATAAGTGTTCTCCCTGAGTATGCACCATTGCTATAGTTCGTTGTGCCGAGACACCACGTGATGATCGGGTGTGATAAGATCTACGTTCACATACAACGGGTGCAAGCCAGTTTTGCACACGCGGAATACTCAGGTTAAACTTGACGAGCCTAGCAAATGCAGATATGGCCTCGGAACACTGAGACCGAAAGTTCGAGCGTGAATCATATAGTAGATATGATCAACTTAGGGCGTGTTCGGTAGCTCTCCATAGCCTCAGAATCCTCAACTCCATAGCCCAAAACCATAGCCAGCTTCTCCTGAAAAATCCTGGAGTTCATAGATCGTTCGGCTCCATAGCTTCTCGCTGGTTAGCACTGGCTTGGGCTGGCAGCCCATTTGGCTTGGCTGCAACCCAGCCCTCCCATGTTCTCACCTCTTGGCCCACCTTGATGCTTCTTCAACCTACAACACTGACAGAACAGGGTGTTTCCTGAAGCTGTCAATTTGCTATCAAATAGGGAGATAAAGGCCACGATTTGCCTGAACTTCAACACGTAATTTGTTGCCCACTTTGCTCCAAATCCATTCTATCAAATAGCACACTCTATCATTCAGTAATGGAAGAGATCGGAGTGCAGCACTGATGCCTAGCTACGAGTAGTGCGTGAGCCAGCACAGCCCAACCCAACGCGTGCGCAGACAACGCCACAACGTGGGTGGCGAGACCACTCTCCCCCATGCCGACTCTCGCGGGCGGCGCTCAACTGGGCCGCCAGGAACGCAGCCGCCGGGACGGAGCCGTCGATACGGGACAGAGAGAAGGACCTAGGTGTGGAATCAGCCGGAGAGGCTCGAACTCCTGGCGGCAGAGCTAGGTCAGATCAGCCGAGAAGGAGGACATGCGCGAGCGCTTCGGCGGCGGTTGAAGAAGATAAGGGGAACGAGTGGCAGGGGAGAGAGAGGAGGGGAACAAGCACGCCATGGGAGAGAAAAATCAGTGCGAACCGGTACGCAAGTTCACTTGGCGGTGGCAATCGGGAGTAATTTATGTCAACTCCCGCTCCTTCGATTTCTGGGAGCTCGAATGTTCCAACTCCACCGCTCCTCTAATTTTACACTACGCAAATAGCTAGCTTCCCACTTGTATAACCAGGATTTGGATCGTTCGGCTGGGCTTCCGACCTGGAGCTGAGGAGTTACGGAGCCAGAGGGCTACCGAGCACGCCCTTAGTGATGTTCACCATTGAAAACTACTCCATCTCACGTGATGATCGGACATGGTTTAGTTGATATGGATCATGTGATCACTTAGATGATTAGAGGGATGTCTATCTAAGTGGGAGTTCTTAAGTAATATGATTAATTGAACTTTAATTTATCATGAACTTAGTACCTGATAGTATTTTGCATGTCTATGTTGTTGTAGATAGATGGCACGTGCTGTTGTTCCGTTGAATTTTAATGCGTTGCTAGAGAAAGCTAAGTTGAAAGATGATGGTAGCAATTACACGGACTGGGTCCGTAACTTGAGGATTATCCTCATTGCTGCACAGAAGAATTACGTCCTAGAAACACCGCTAGGTAACAAACCCGCTGCAGGAGCAACACCAGATGTTATAAACGTCTGGCAGAGCAAAGCTGATGACTACTCGATAGTTCAGTGTGCCATGCTTGACGGCTTAGTACCGGGACTTCAATGATGTTTTGAACGGCATGGTGCATATGAGATGTTCCAGGAGTTGAAGTTAATATTTCAAGCAAATGCTCGGATTGAGAGATATGAAGTCTTCAATAAGTTCTACAGCTGCAGAATGGAGGAGAATAGTTCTGTCAGTGAACAAATACTCAGAATGTCTGGGTACCACAACCACTTGACTCAGTTGGGAGTTAATCTTCCTGATGATAGTGTCATTGACAGAGTTCTTCAATCACTGCCACCAAGCTACAAGAGCTTCGTGATGAACTATAATATGCAATGGATGGATAAGACAATTCCCGAGCTCTTCGCAATGCTAAAGGCTGCGGAGGTAGAAATCAAGAAGGAGCATCAAGTGTTGATGGTCAACAAGACCACCATTTTCAAGAAAAAGGGTAAAGGTAAGAAGGGGAACTTCAAGAAGAACGGAAAGCAAGTTGCTGCTCAAGTGAAGAAACCCAGTCTGGACCTAAGCCTGAGACTGAGTGCTTCTACTGGAAAGGGACTGGTCACTGGAAGCGGAACTGCCCCAAGTATTTGGCGGAGAAGAAGGATGGCAAAGTGAAAGGTATATTTGATATACATGTTATTGATGTGTACCTTACTAATGCTCGCAGTAGCGCCTGAGTATTTGATACTGGTTCTGTTGCTAATATTTGCACCTCGAAATAGGGGCTACGGATTAAGAGAATATTGGCTAAGGATGAGGTGACAATGCGCGTGGGAAATGGTTCCAAAGTTGATGTGATCGCCGTCGGCACGCTACCTGTACATCTACCTTCGAGATTAGTTTTAGACCTAAATAATTGTTATTTGGTGCCAGCGTTGAGCATGAACATTATATCTGGATCTTGTTTGATGTGAGGCGGTTATTCATTTAAATCAGAGAATAATGGTTGTTCTATTTATATGAGTAATATCTTTTATGGTCATACACCCTTTATGAGTGGTCTATTTTTACTAAATCTTGACAGTAGTGATACACATGTTCATAGTATTGAAGCCAAAAGATATAAGTTTAATAATGATCGTGCAACTTATTTGCGGCATTGTCGTTTAGGTCATATTGGTGTAAAGCGCATGAAGAAACTCCACGCTGATGGGCTTTTGGAATCTCTTGATTATGAATCACTTGATGCTTGCGAACCATGCCTCATGGGCAAGATGACTAAGACTCCGTTCTCTGGAACAATGGAGCGAGCAACAGGCTTGTTGGAAATAATACATACTGATGTATGTGGTCCGATGAGTATTGATGCTCGCGGCGGGTGAGGGAGTCCTGGATTAGGGGGTCTCCGGACAGCCGGACTATATCCTTTGGCCGGACTGTTGGACTATGAAGATACAAGATTGAAGACTTCGTCCCGTGTCCGGATGGGACTTGAGGGAGTCCTGGATTAGGGGGTCCCCGGACAGCCGGACTATCTCCTTTGGCCGGACTGTTGGACTATGAAGATACAAGATTGAAGTCTTTGTCCCGTGTCCGGATGGGACTCTACTTGGCGTAGAAGGAAAGCTAGGCAATATGGATATGTATATCTCCTCCTTTGTAACCAACCTTGTGTAACCCTAGCCCCCTTCGGTGTCTATATAAACCGGAGGGTTTTAGTCCATAGGACAACATATAATGTTACCATAGGCTAACTTCTAGGGTTTAGCCTCTCTGATCTCGTGGTAGATCAACTCGTGTAACACTCATATTATCAAGAACAATCAAGCAGGATGTAGGGTATTACCTCCATCAAGAGGGCCCGAACCTGGGTAAACATCGTGTCCCCTGCCTCCTGTTACCATCCGCCTTAGACGCACAGTTCGGGACCCCCTACCCGAGATCCGCCGGTTTTGACACTGACATTGGTGCTTTCATTGAGAGTTCCACTGTGCCATCACCATAAAGCTCGATGGCTCCTTCGATCAACGGTAACAATGCGGTCCAGGGTGAGGTTTTCCTCCTGGGACAGATCTTCGTATTCGGCGGCTTCGCACTGCGGGCCAATTCGCATGGCCATCTGGAGCAGATCGAGAGCTACGCCCCTGGCCATCAGGCCAGATTTGGAAAATTGAACTACACGACCGACATCCTCGGAGACTTGATCTTCGACGGATTCGAGCCCATGTCGGACGCGCCGCACAGTCACGACGAGCATGACGTAACTCTGCCATCGGACAATGTTCGGGAGATCGCATCCGCAACTACTCTGGCCATCAATCTGGAGCAAGTCGCGCCATCCGAGAGTGGAAGGATGGACCCCGCCATGGAGGCCGCACTCTCAGTGGCGATAGAGCGGGATACTGACTTCACCCCTTACAAGAACTGTGTCGCCGAACCACTGGATTCATCTCTGGGCACGGACTCCGAGCCGCTCACATCCGTGCCCGTCGAGTCCGACTGGGCGCCGATCATGGAGTTCACCTCCGCGGACATCTTTCAACACTCACCTTTCGGAGATGTGCTAAATTCATTAAGGTCTCTCTCCCTGTCAGGAGAACCTTGGCCGAACTATGTCCGGCTAGAATGGGATGCGGACAACGAAGAAATTCGCTGCCCACCCACCACCCACTTAGTAGTCATTGTCGACGACTTAACCGACATGCTCGACTTCGACTCCGAAGACTTCGACGGTATGGACGACGAAGCCGGAGACGAATAGGAACCACCGCCGTCAGGGCGTTGGACCGCCATATCATCATATGATATATAGATGGTGGACACCCCCAAAGAAGGCAACGGTGATGAGACAGCGGAGGATGACCCCTCCAAGAAGCAACCCAAGCGCCGACGTCAGCGGCGCCGCTCTAAGTCCTGCCACAGCAAGAGCAGTGATACTGGCACAGGAGATAATAACACTGCGGATAGTGCCGAAGACAACAACAATCCCCTCCAGCACGATGTAGAGCTGAAGAATGAACAAGCTAGCCCTCTAGAGCAGGTAGCAGATGGAGAACTGGAGGAGGACAATTACATGCCTCTCTCCGAAGACGAGGCGAGCCTTGATGACGACGAGTTTATCGTGCCTGAGGACCCCGTCGGGCAAGAGCGCTTCAAGCGCCGGCTTATGGCCACGGCAAATAGCCTGAAGAAAAAGCAGCAATAGCTTCAAGCTAATCAAGACTTGCTAGCACACAGGTGGACCGAAGTCCTTGCTACCTCACCTCGAGGAGGAAGCATTGAAGCCTCATTCACCAGTGTACGATGCGGCTGACCGGCCACTATGCGGCCGAGCCAAGGAGGCGTTTCAGCCTAAAGTTCAGCCCGCACCCCGTCGCCACTCAGTCAAAAATACTAAGGCCCGGGGCAACACAGAGGACCTACGAGACATATTGGACAGTAAGGCAAAAATCGCAAGGTCAATATACGGGACACGGGCATGTGCGCCCACACGGGACGATGATCGTCGCGTCAGATACACCAAGAGTAAATCCGGCTGGGCCGAATACAGCAGACAAGACTCATACGAACTACGCCGGGATATAGCCCGACACAGAGGTGCCGCACACCCCCTATGCTTCACTGATGAAGTTATGAATCATGAATTCCCTGATGGTTTCAAACCCGTAAATATCAAATCATACGATGGCACAATAGATACCGCTGTATGGATTGAGGATTTCCTCCTTCACATCCACATGGCTCGCGGTGATCACCTACATGCCATCAAGTACCTCCCACTAAAACTCAAAGGACCAGCTCGGCATTGGCTGAACAGCTTGCCAGCAGATTCCATCGGCAGTTGGGAGGATCTGGAAGACGCATTTCTTGACAACTTCTAGGGCACTTATGTGCGGCCACCGGATGCTGATGACTTGAGCCACATAAGCCAGCAGCCAGGGGAATCGGCCAGACAATACAGGACACAGTTCCTGACTAAGAAAAATCAGATTGTAGACTGTCTGGATGCAGAGGCCCTAGCGGCATTCAAGCATAACATCCGCGACGAGTGGCTCACCCGCCACCTCGGCCAGGAAAAGC
Source organism: Triticum urartu (assembly GCF_003073215.2). Taxonomy (NCBI): domain Eukaryota; kingdom Viridiplantae; phylum Streptophyta; class Magnoliopsida; order Poales; family Poaceae; genus Triticum; species Triticum urartu. The sequence goes on along the minus strand of NC_053026.1, from coordinate 72,029,084 downwards.
CGAAATCTGTGGCAGCCCTCACAACACTCATGACCCACTTTTGCGTGGGCGAGGACAGCTGGCTGGCTCACAGCAACAACACATCGAGGAATCCAGACACCTCAGATACCAAAGATGTTAACAGTAGGCAGCATCGTAACATACCAAAGCGCCGCAATAACGGCGATAACACCGAAGATACGGCAGTCAATGCCAGCTTCAGAGGCTCTAGATCCGGTCTGTGGAAAAAGCCATTTAAAAGAAGTACTCAGGCTTTGTCCAGTCTGGATCGCATACTGGACCACTCGTGTCAAATTCACGGCACCCCCGACAAGCCAGCCAATCACACCAACAGAGAATGCTGGGTGTTCAAGCAGGCCGACAAGTTAAATGCCGAAAACAAGGACAAGGGGCTGCATAGCAATGACGAGGAGGAGCCCTGGCCGCCGCACAAAGGAGGACAGAAGGGGTTTCCCCCACAAGTGAAGATGGTGAACATGATATACGCAACCCACATTCCCAGGAGGGAGCGGAAGCGTGCACTAAGGGACGTCTATGCGATGGAGCCCGTCGCCCCAAAGTTCAACCCATGGTCTGCATGCCCGATCACCTTCGATCGCAGGGACCACCCCACTAGCATCCGTCATGGCGGATTCACCGCACTGGTCCTAGACCCCATCATTGATGGATTTCACCTCACTCGAGTCCTTATGGACGACGGCAGCAGCCTGAACCTGCTTTATCAGGATACAGTGCGCAAAATGGGTACCGATCCCTCGAGGATCAAACCTAGCAAAACTTCCTTTAAAGGCGTCATCCCAGGTGTAGAGGCCCATTGCACAGGCTCAATCACACTGGAAGTGGTCTTTGGATCACTGGACAACTTCCGAAGCGAAGAGTTAATCTTCGACATCGTCCCGTTTCGCAGTGGCTATCATGCACTGCTCGGACGGACATCATTTGCAAAATTCAATGCAGTACCGCATTACGCATACCTCAAGCTCAAGATGTCAGGACCTCGTGGGGTCATAACAGTAAATTGAAACACAGAACGCTCGCTCCGTATGGAAGAGCACACAGCGGCCCTTGCAGCAGAAGCACAAAGCAGCCTGTTCAGGGAGACCACTCATTCGGCGTCACAGCCCCCGGAAACCTTCAAGCGACTCTGGAACAAGCTGCAATAGGAACGCCTAGCACGATCAGAGCTCTCCTAGCAATTCGGCCCCCGTCCCAGTCCCAGTGAAGTGACGAAATCCGTGCCGCGCGTACATAACTACGCATTGAAAATACCATGGACATAGGCGGGGGCACGATCAGGACATGCCCCGCATTGTGGCTTAACCGCACTAGGGGCTGTATACCTTTGTCATTCCTTCTCTCTTTCAGGGCCTAACACTCTGGAAGCCCTTTCCGGCAGTACAATTGCTGGACACATTCCGGAAGCAACAACCAAGGCGGCAAGAATCTAAGATGAACACGGGAACCGCCAGGTGGTCTCTAGTAATAATTGATATGCCCGCTTTTCACTATTTATGCATAGCTTGCCCTGGGATAGGACATTTCGAATTGCCCTACTTTATGCTTATTGCACTACCTGTACCAAGTACGCTTCGACGTATTATTTACATAACAATGCATATCATTAATCTGTCATTGCATTATTTAAGTTTTTCTCTTTCTCTTATATGTCCACTTACGACAATCCGCACCCACATGTTCGGGTACGGTCAGTTCGCCAGGGGTTCTCGTTTACCCCATAATACGGCGCAAGAAGTCCGAACACTTTTGACAGTGTGGCACCCCGAACTTATAGCATTATATGCATCCGCTCCGAATCATGTCTTTGGTCAAATATTGGGTTGCCCGTCTCCCATGCTTTGGTACCTTACGTTCCACTATATCGGCTAAGGTAGCGGTGGGAGAACTACTGCAATTGTGTCCCGGTTCTTCCGGATGAGCACCTCAGTAGAGAAAGCCAAAAACTGACTGTCATGATAAGGCGAGAGACTGGTCGCTGTTCAAGAGGTCTCAAATCCTTAAAGACTTTTTCCGCTTTGGGCGGGGAGTCGGCCTTCTCCGGCTTAGGCATGTATAGCGCCCCAAATTCGGCCCTCCGAATACCAGGGGCTTCACCAAAATTTAAAATCATAGACTTCTATGGCTAAGTGAGAGTGATAAAGCATTATAGTCCGATTGCCTGGTTCGTTGCGCTGAACACCTCCCTTGGAGGACCCAAAATTGAGGTAAAGAGTGTTCAGGTTTATCCCGAACACCCCGGTACTAGTTACATGGGGATAGAAGCCGACGAATGGCCAACTCTCAGATTTTATAAACGGCCGCACAGAAGGTAATATTTTAAATTAAGGAAGCGTCGCATGGCGCAAATGAACTCGTTTCATATTACAGGATCACATGAGCATGTTCATTCAAAAATTACATCCTTGGCACACTCATCTGCCATTAGGCAAGAACCCTTCATGACACTCTCATAATAATTCTCGGGGCAGCCATGCTCCTTGCCCTCCGGCAGCCCCTCCTTCACCAGCTTCACGGCGTCCAGCTTCGCCCAGTGCACCTTCGCCCGGGCAAAACCCTGCGTGCACCCTCGATGCAGACGGACCGCTTGATGACTTCAAGCCGTGGGCAGGCTTCCACAAGCCGCCTCACCAGACCGAAGTAGCTGCCGGACAGGCGCTCGCCAGGCCACATCCGGAGTATAATGCCTCTCATGGCCTATTCGTCCGCCTTGTGAAGCTCGACCAACTGCTTCAGCTGGTCTCTACAAGGCACGGGGTGTTCGGTCCCAGTATACTCAGACCAGAACAACTTCTTCGTTGAGCTCCCCTCCTAAGCCCAATAAAACTCTGCGGCATCCAGTACACTGCGGGGAAGATCTGCAAATGCTCCTGGAGAGCTCCGAACTTGGGTAAGAAAATGGAAAGTCTCTGTCATGTGCTTTCTTTGCATAATGAATGCCTTACCCGCTGCTATCTTGTTCACTGCGTCAATCTCCTGGAGGGCCTTGTGGGCTTCGGCCTTGGCGCGCCGGATGCTTTCAAGCGCCTGTGCGAGCTCGGACTCTCGCGTCTTAGAGTCAAGCTCCAAGGACTCGTGCTTTTTGGCGAGAGCCTCGAGCTCTTGCTGCACCTCGCCTACTCGGGCTTCTTGCTTCTCCCGTTCAATGCGTTCTTTGGCCGCTTTGTCATCGGCCTCGAACAACGCCTTGCCCAGGGTCGCCACCTCGGTCATGGCCCCTGACATATCCATGATGATCCTATTACTTTACACCTGAACTTCTTTTTAACTATATAGACAGGGGTATTTCTTACCTTTCCTCTCTTCGAGCTGCCTCTTGGTAAGGCCGAGCTCGTCCTCGGACCGTTTCAGGTCCTGCTTCAGGGCAGAGACCTCCGCAGTACGTGCGGCAGCGGCCAACAGTGAAGCCTGCACATACACATAGACATACTCTAATTAGACTCCTGAGTCATCATTTGATCCTCCATTCAGCTTTTCTTCGCGAACGCTGAACAGAGCATCAGGGGCTACTATCTATGCGGTAATATTTTCTTATATTTTGATTTCTTACCTCAAAGCCTGTTAGGAGGCTGGCGCAAGCTTCGGTTAGTCCGTTTTTTGGCGGACTGAACCTTCTTGACCACCGCACTCATGATAGTGCAGTACTCTTCTTCGATGGAAGCGCTGCGAAGCGCTTCCAGCAGGTTGTCCGGTGCCTCTGGTTGGACAGAGGACACCGGCATGGATGGTTGACCCCCCCTAACGGGGGACCTCCTGCCGGAGTCCAGAACCCTCGAAGGTTCCGGCGCAGTGTCCGGCTGGGGCCCGAACTCGAAGCCCATAGGAGCCTCGCTCCCTTGGTACCCAGGGTCCGGGAAGTCACCGTGAGGCGCCCCTAGGACCACCTCCCCTTGGCTCGGTGCCTTTTGAGACAACACCTCGGCGTTGTTCGTAGGGCGAGGGGTGGAAGCGGTCGGAAGAGAACCGCTGTTCATATCCGACGAGTCCAAAGAGCTGCTCGACGAGGGTACATCGAGATGAGCTTGGGACGGACTACATAATCATGTTCGGCATGAGGAGAGGCAGTGCAAGAAAACATACCATGAAGTGTTATGGTGTCCAGACACTTACGACTTTGCCACGGGCTTGTCCCTGGGTAGCCACTCGTCGCCACTGTCGGCGGCCGTCGTGGCACTGTCCGGAGGGAGGGTCCTTCCCTTCTTGGACCCTTCGGCCTCCTCGGATGGGTCGGCCTTTCTTTTCTTGTCTCCCCCGGCTAGGGGGGGGGGAACTTTTCTCCTCCTCCTCCTCATTTCCGTGGGAGGAGTGCGTGTCGGAGTCATCGTCTGATGACTCCGATACAACCTTGTGCCGGAGACCCTTTCGGGTCCCCGCGGCCTTCTTCTTGGTCTTCTTTTCCAGCACCTCGTAGGGTGCCAGAGTCAGCATCTTCGTTGGAAGAGCGTCTGCAGGATCTTCGGGCAGCGTGGCTGGGCTATCAAGCTGCTCTGCCGTCTCTATCTAGTCCTGTTAATGACATGGAAGTTCAGATCCTGCACACAACTAAACCGGGGCAAATAAATACCCTGAGAGATATAAAAGCCTACCGGATTAGCGTGGCGCTTTGCGCTGAGTCCGCGGTCCTCGGTGAGGGAGGGAGGAATCTCGGCGCTCTTGAACAGCACCCTCCAGACGTCCTCGTGTGTCATGTCATAGAGCTCTCGCAGCGTCTGGTGCTTGGCCGAGTCGAACTCCCACAATACAAATGCTCGTCATTGACACGGAAGGATCCGGCGGAAGAGCATAACCTGGACCACATTGATAAGCTTGATTTTCTTGTTCGTCATGTTTTGGATGCAGGTCTGGAGTCCGGTCAGCTCTATCGAAGACCCCCAGGACAGGCCCTTCTCTTTCCAGGAGGTGAGCCGTGTGGGGATTCCGGATCAAAATTTAGGGGCCGCCACCCAGCTGGAGTCACACGGCTCAGTGATGTAGAACCACCCTGATTGCCACCCCTTTATGGTATCCACATAGGTGCCCTCGAGCCAGGTGACATTAGGCATCTTGCCCACCATGGCGCCTCCGCACTCTGCTTGCTGGCCACCCACTACCTTCGGTTTAACATTGAAGGTTTTCAGCCATAGGCCGGAGTGGGGCCTGATGCGGAGGAAGACCTCGCACACGATGATAAATGCCGAGATGTTGAGGGTGAAGTTGGGGGCCAGATCATGAAAATCCAGCCCATGTTAGAACATGAGCCCGCAGACGAATGGGTGGAGGGGAAATCCCAGTCCGCGGACAAAATGGGTAAGAAAAACTACCCTCTCATGGGGTTCGGGCATAGGGATGATCTGCCCCGCCTCTGGCAGCCGGTGCGCGATATCCGCGGCCAAATATCTGGCTTCCCATAACTTTTTGATATTCTCCTCCATGATGGAGGAAACCATCCACTTGCCTCCTGCTCCGTACATGCTTGTAGTGGTTTGAGAAGAAGAATGCGAGCTTGGGCGCTAGAGCTCGAGTGTGCGGGAATGGGTAAGCGAGGAAGAAGAAGGCGTGGGTGAAAAAAGTAAATCCTGGTCCATTTATAAGGGCGGAAGAGGCGATGTGTCTCCCCACTTGCCTGGTAAAACCGCTTATTCCCCAGGCGCCGTAATTGATGGCGCTCTTGGGTTACCCACGTCCGTATTGATGAGAATCCCGTGATAAGGGGAACACGATCTCTGCTTTGACAAGACGTGTCAAGAAAACCGCCTCGCGATATGTGCAGAGCTGGTTGAGAAAAGCAGTTCGAATAATAACCGGGCCATGGCGTGATGTCGTGCTGTCAAAACATGTCAGCAGATTAGATTTGTGGAAATATTATTCTCTCTACGGTGGTATGTGGAACTTATTTTGCAGGGCCGGACACTGTCCTTGTATTCAAAACTCTTCCATGATGTATGCGGAAGAGGAACCCGCCTTGCAATGCCGAACACAACACTGCGCGCCGGACTCATTGTCATTGAAGCCTGGTTCAGGGGCTACTAAGGGAGTCCTGGATTAGGGGGTCTCCGGACAGCCGGACTATATCCTTTGGCCGGACTATTGGACTATGAAGATACAAGCTTGAAGACTTCGTCCCGTGTCCGGATGGGACTCTACTTGGCGTAGAAGGCAAGCTAGGCAATACAGATATGTATATCTCCTCCTTTGTAACCGACCTTGTGTAACCCTAGCCCCCTCCGGTGTCTATATAAATCGAAGGGTTTTAGTCCCTAGGACAACATACAATCATACCATAGGCTAGCTTCTAGGGTTTAGCCTCTCTGATCTCGTGGCAGATCAACTCTTGTAACACTCATATTATCAAGAACAATCAAGCAGGACGTAGGGTATTACCTCCATCAAGAGGGCCCGAACCTGGGTAAACATCGTGTCCCCTGCCTCCTGTTACCATCCACCTTAGACGCATAGTTCGGGACCCCCTACCTGAGATCCGCCGGTTTTGACACCGACAGGGCTCTCCTTGGCGTGGAAGGCAAGCTAGGCAATACGGATTTTATATCTCCTCCCTTGTAACCGACATTGTGTAACCCTAGCCCCCTCCGGTGTCTATATAAACCAGAGTGTTTAGTCCGTAGGAGAATATATACAATCATACCATATGCTAGCTTCTAGGGTTTTAGCCTCTACGATCTCGTGGTAGATCAACTCTTTTAATAATCATATCATCAAGAACAATCAAGCAGGACGTAGGGTATTACCTCCATCAAGAGGGCCCGAACCTGGGTAAACATCGTGTCCCCTACCCCGTGTTACCATCCGCCTTAGACGCACAGTTTGGGACCCCCTACCCGAGATCTGCCGGTTTTGACACCGACATTGGTGCTCTCATTGAGAGTTCCACTATGTCGTCACCGTAAGGCTTGATGGCTCCTTCAATCATCAATAGCGATGCGGTCCAGGGTGAGGTTTTCCTCACCGGGCAGATATTTGTATTCGGCGGCTTCGCACTGAGGGCCAATTCGCTTGGCCATCTGGAGCAGATCGAGAGCTATGCCCCTGGCCATCAGGTCAGATTTGGAAACTTGAACTACACAACCAACATCTGCGGAGACTTGTTCTTCGATGGATTCGAGCCCATGTCAGGTGTGCCGCACAGTTGCAACGAGCATGACGTAACTCTGCCGTCGGACAATGTTTGGGAGATCGCATCTGCAACTACTGCAGCCATCAATCCGGAGCAAATCGCACCATTCGAGAGCGGAGGGATAGACCCCGCCACGGAGGCCGCGCTCTCAGCGGCGATAGAGCCAGATGCTGAATTTACCCCTTACGAGAGCCGTGTCGCCGAACCACTGGATTCATCTCTGGCCACGGACTCCGAGCCGCCTACATCCGTGCCCGTCGAACCCGACTGGGCGCCGATCATGGAGTTTACCTCCGCGGATATCTTTCAGCACTCGCCTTTTCGCGACGTGCTAAATTCATTAAGGTCTCTCTCCCTATCAGGAGAACCTTGGCCGAACTATGTTCGGCTAGAATGGGATGCGGACGACAAAGAAATTCGCTTCCCACCCACCACCCACTTGGTAGCCACTGTCGACGACTTAACCGACATGCTTAACTTCGACTCCGAAGACATCGACGACACGAACGAAGATGCAGGAGACGAACACGAACCAACGCCCACAGGGCGCCGGACAACCACTTCATCACATGACATATACATGGTGGATACACCCAAAAATGGCAATGGCGAAGAGAGAGCGGAGGATGCCCCCTCCAGACAACCCAAGCGCCGACGTCAGCGGCGCCGCTCTAAGTCCCGCCACAGCAAAAACAGCGACAACAGCGCAAGAGGAAATAACAGTCTAGTCGACTCTAGGAGAAACGACGACGGCACCGCCCCGGTGGCAGAGCATGATCAAGATGCAAACAGCGAACATAGTGTGGATCCGGCGCCCGAACACGGCGATGCCAAGGATAAACCTCATCAAACCCTGTCTGGGGAGGAAAACAGTCCTGACGAAGATGCACACATCATCCCGGAAATGCACTTGGAGAAAGAGAACCTCCGCAGAAGGCTTATTGCCATAGCGAGGAGCCTGAAGAAGCAGAAGCAAAGACTTAAGGCCGCACAAGATACACTCAATAGCAGGTGGAACAAAGTGCTCGACAACGAAACAAAGTATGGCGGAAGTTACCACACAAATAGCTATCCAAAGCGCAAGCTATTACCTGAATTCGACGATGAGGCCTTAGAGCCCACACAGCCGAAAAATGATACGGCCAACCGGCCGGGTCCACCACCTTGTGACCGCTGTAGAGCGTCTAACAAAGTCGCACATAAGTCAACACACGATCTACGTGTGAACTTGCGCCAAACGTCCGGCGCGACCAGATCCATCTATGGATCTAGGAAGCGCGCTCCGGCACAAAATCAAAACCGAATACTACAACCGTCCGAACACCATGGCATATCCCAATACAGGGGTGCCCCACACCCCCTATGTTTCACCGATAAGGTGCTGGATCACGAATTCCTAGAAGGATTCAGACCAGTGAACATAGAGGCGTACGACGGGACCACAGACCCTGGAGTCTGGATCGAGGACTTTATCCTCCATATTCATATGGCTCATGGAGACGACCTCCATGCCATTAAATACTTGCCCCTCAAGCTTAAAGGGCCAGCTCGGCACTGGCTGAATAGCCTCCCCGAAAACTCAATTGGAAGTTGGGAGGAGCTCGAGGACGCTTTTCAGTCTAATTTTCAAGGGACTTATGTCCGACCTCCGGATGCAGACGATTTAAGTCATATAATCCAACAGTCCGGAGAGTCCGCCCGAAAGCTTTGGAACAGGTTCCTCACCAAGAAGAACCAAATCGTCGACTGTCCGGACGTCGAAGCCTTAGCAGCTTTTAAACACAGTATTCGAGACGAATGGCTCGCCTGACACCTCGGCCAAGAAAAACCGAGAACAATGGCAGCCCTAACAAGCCTCATGACCCGCTTTTGCGCGGGCGAAGACATTTGGTTGGCCCATAGCAGCACCAGTGACCCAAGCACATCCGAAGTCAGGGATGGCAATGGAAAACCACGACGCAACAAAAACAAGCGTCGAAATAAAGAAGGCAGCCCAGATCATACGACGGTAAACGCCGGATTCAGGGGCTCTCGACCAGGTCAGCGGAAAAAGCCCTTCAAAGGCAGCAGAGAAGGAACATCTGGCCTAAACAAGAATATTGACAAGCTCTGTCAGATTCACGGCACCCCCGACAAACCTGTAAATCACACCCACAGAGAATGTTGGGTCTTCAAGCAGGCTGGTAAGCTAAACGCTGAACACAAAGGGGAAGAGACACCAAGCGAAGACGAGGATGAACCTCGCCAGCAAAGCACCGGAGGACAGAAAAAGTTCCCACTAGAGGTTAAAACAGTAAATGTGATCCATGTGACGAAGAGGAGAAGCAAGCATGCACTCCGAGACACACGTGCCATAGAGCTCGTCATCCCCAGGTTCAACCCCTGGTTGGCCTGCCCGATCACTTTTGATCGTAGGGATCACGCGACAAGTATCCGACATGAAGGACCGACGGCCTTGGTGTTAGACCCAATAATAAACAGGTACCATTTCACACAAGTCCTCATGGACGGCGGCAGTGATCTAAATCTGATATATCAGGACATAGTCTGCAAAATGGGGATAGACCCAACACAAATAAGCCACAGTAATACTACCTTCAAGGGAGTAATACCAGGCCAAGAGGCCCGCTGTATGGGCTCTCTACTGCTAGAGGTTGTATTCGGTTCTCCCGATAACTTCCGAAGCGAAAGGATAACTTTCCACATCGCTCCATTCCGAAGTGGTTATCAAGCACTACTCGGAAGAACGACTTTCGCTCGTTTTAATGCCATACCGCATTATGCTTTTCTCAAGGTTAAGACGCCCGGTCCACATGGCATCATCAGAGTTAGCAGAAACACCGAACACTTTTTACGTGCAGAAGAGGATGCGGCGGCTTTAACAGCTGCGAACTAGCCGGCCTCACCAACCAGGAAAAAATGACAGGTCGTCAAAACCACGGACACGGTTAGACGTGTCCGGCGCTCCACCACATATGTTCTTGGCGCAGATTTTGCAGACCAGATGCCAAATGACGAAGACCCTATGCCTCTCGATGGAAACCCTCACCCTTTGCCTGGCAATCTGGTACCTGATAATTTGATGTTTGCCTTACCTCCATACCCAATGCTGGGTTGGAATGATGCACCTCTCGCTCCGCCGCCTCCACTGGTCAATAATGAAGCGCCTGCACCTGGTTGGGGCAATGCCCTGTGGGGAGATGAAGCTAACAATGGACAGGCACTGCCACCTGCTGCTCCCGAACAGGATCAAGTTTCAATAGTAATTGATCAGCCAGAAGTGTCTGTTTCTGTAGAGCAGCAAGAACAAGTAGGTGAAATCCAGCAACAACATGATTTGCCCCTTCACCCGGTCCTTGAGGAGAATTAGCTTGCCATTGTGCCCTACCATCCCCCTATGATTCAGCAGCATCAGATTTTTATTGGCATGGCACGTATTGTGGCAGGACCTCCTCTTCCCCCGGAGATGATTTGGCAAAGGTCTTTCCAAAACCTTATGTTTGATTTCTCTGTCAAGGAAGTGCCAAGATCTATCTTCCCCAAGCCGATGGGCACAATCATCTACTCCAAGAGGTCATGGTCCATTGCCTTTGATGAATCAAGGATGATTAGTTGTTTGACTGCTTCACTGCCTCTTGTTCCTGCTGTCAGAAAACCTGTCATGCAGAAGCGCCCTATGGCCAGAGCTTTATTTGAGGCGGTGCCTGCTGTTTTGGAGTCTGTTTCTGAAGAAATTGAGTCTGCTAGTTCTGCTCTTCCAGTATCAGTTCAATCAACACCTTTGTTCTCTGTGGAGCAATCCTCTGCTCGTAAGCGGCGAGACAAGAAGAAGACTCCTGTTGTTGATACATCACTAAGGCGTTGCACTCGGAGCGCGGCAAAGTTAGATGGGTACAAAAACGTGGTCTTTGAGCAACTTTCCCTGCAGCCATCTAAAAAGTGCCCCCGGGCAAAGCCCATGGAGGACAAGGCCCAGCCCACTTCTGCGGATGATACTGAAGACGCTCGGCCCACTGCACCACCTCACACCCCGCTTCATGTTCTCCAAGCTGTGGGGGCGCAGTTGGAGGTTGACCCTGCGCTCCTAACGGTGGACAAGCTTATGGCTAATCCACAGGAGAACTCATCTGCATCTTCCAATTAGTTTTTATGTTACTTTATATGCCAAGTCTGATGGTGCTGGCTGTGTCTGTTTTTATTACTGTTGAACTAAGTCCGGGCTGGGAGGTGGCACTCTGGGGTACTGAATTTAGCTTTATTTTGGAGGGTGTGGCATTATGTGCCACACTTTTATTACTTCTTTACGCAATGGTTGTCCATGAAACGTGTCACAACGCGTAGTTGGAAAGTTTTATGCTGGAATGTTCGTGGTCTAAATTCAGATGCTAGGCAACGCTCTGTCAGGGAGAAAGTGATAGAGAGTCAGTGCTCAGTGCTTTGTTTGCAGGAAACTAAGTTATCCTCTTGCTCGCGCTCTATCATGAAAAGCATTTGTCCTCAAGGGTTTGATCAATTTGTTGAGTCTCCCTCTAGTGGAGCATCTGGGGGCCTCTTAACAGCGTGGCGATCTGATATGTTCTGTGGCACCCTTCTCACAGTTAAACCATACGCTATTGTTATGCATTTTACCTCGGTCCATAATAATGAACAATGGTTTCTGGTTAATGTATATGGTCCATGCCAGGGTGAGTTGCGAGATGAGTTTGTCTCCTGGATTTACAATTTGGACATTGATCCGAATGAGATGTGGATGTTAATGGGGGACTTCAACTTCATCCGTTCCATTGATAATAGAAATCTCCCCGGGGGTGATATTAATGATATGTTCATTTTCAATGAAATAATTGGCCATTTGGGATTGTTAGAACTTCCTCTAAAAGGACGTAAATTCACATGGTCTAACATGCAAGACAGGCCACTCCTGGAACAGTTGGACTGGGTTTTTACTTCTGCAAGTTGGATTAACATATATCCCATGACCCAACTGACCCCTTTGGCAAAGACTGCGTCTGATCATGCTCCTTGTCTGGTGGCCATCAGTATAGCAATTCCCAAAGCACATATCTTCAGGTTTGAAAACTTTTGGATTTATCAGGCAGGCTTTATGGAATGTGTGCAGGAGGTGTGGGCTCGCCCAGTCGTAAGACCCATATTTCGGCAATAATTGTGGACAAACTGAAAGCTTTGAGGTTTGCTCTCAAGAAATGGCAGAAAGGTTTATCACACATCAAAAGGTTGATTGAGAAGTGTAATTGGGTAATTCTTTGGTTGGACAATCTTGAAGATAAGAGATCTTTATCCAGGCCTGAGTTTAATTTCAGGAAAATAATTAAAATGCACCATGAACACCTGCTTCACATGCAATACTTGTACTGGAGGAAAAGATGTACAATTAGGTATATCAAAGTGGGAGAGGAAAACTCCAAATTCTTTCAGGCCATGGCAACTGAAAGATTTAGAAAAAACTCGGTGGCAAGCTTGTTGCTGTCAGATGGAACAGTAACATCTAACCATGAGGAAATGGCCAGAGAATTCCTGACAACCTTCAAAAGCAGAATGGGGACAGTTAAGTCAATTTCTTTGGATGCAACCATACTGTCTCTAATACCCAGGGTCCAGGGTTTGGAGGTGCTCACAAAACCTTTTGAATTAAAAGAAATTGAGCAGGTTATCAAGGACTTGCCTATTGATAAGGCCCCTGGACCTGATGGCTTTAACGGGCTCTTTTTAAAAAGGTGTTGGCATATAATTTCTGCTAATTTTATACAGCTGGTTACGGAGTTTCATGCTGGAACAGTGCAATTAGAAAATTTGAATGATGCATTCATTACCCTGGTCCCAAAGAAGCAGACACCTGAGGGTGTGGGAGATTTTCGGCCAATCTCTCTAACCTCTGTTGGCCTAAAGTTTCTTACAAAGCTTGCTGCTAACAGATTCCAACTGGAGATCACCAAGTGTGTGCATAAAAACCAATATGGTTTCATCAAATCAAGAACCATCCAGGATTGTCTTGCTTGGACATTTGAGTATATCCATCAGTGCAATCAGTCTAAAAGGCCCATCCTTTTGCTTAAGTTGGACTTTGAAAAGGCTTTTGACTCTATCCAGCATGAGGCAATCATAAAGATCTTAATTGCAAAAGGTTTTGATGAAAGGTGGATTGTTTGGATTAAGCAGTTGCTGTCTTCTGGCACTTCTTCTGTACTACTGAATGGTGTCCCTGGTAATCATTTCAAATGCAAATGTGGAGTTAAGCAAGGGGACCCAATTTTTCCCTTACTATTTGTTATTGCGGCTGATCTTTTGCAGACTTTAGTGAACAATCTTCTCCAACAAGGTTTAATAAGCAGGCCCCTTCTTACCCATGATCCAGATTTCCCAATGGTCCAAATGCAGATGACACACTGCTATTCCTAAATGCTGATCTAAGTCAATTGAGGGCTCTGAAATCAGTTTTGCATTCCTTCTCACAAGAAACTGGATTGCAGATCAATTTCCATAAATCCTCCATGTATCCTATCAATGTAGATGAGCAGGATGCTTTTGACCTAGCTGCCTTTTTTTATTGCAAATTAGGAACTATGCCTTTTACATATCTGGGGCTGCCAGTGGGGACCACCAAGCCTAAAATAGTTGACCTCCTTCCTCTTGTGGATTGTATGGAGAGAAGATTGACAGCAAGTTCATGGTTCTTGCCACAAGGGAGCAGACTGCAATTAGTCAATTCTGTGATCTCTTCCTTGCCTATCTTTTTCCTTTGTAGCTTGTCCATTCCTCAGGGTATTTTAAAACAATTGGAAAGAATCTAAAGGCAGTTTTTATGGAGGAAATATGGTCAGGAAAAGGGTCACTCACTGGCGGCTTGGCAACTTGTTTGTAGATCTAAGTCAAAGGGGGGGCTTGGGATTTTAAACCTTGGACTACAGAATGATGCTCTCTTATTGAAACACCTCAGCAAATTTTATAATAAGACGGATGTGCCCTGGGTGCAATTAGTTTGGGATTCTTACTACTTTGAAAGGATTCCACATGATACTGTTCTCTGTGGCTCCTTTTGGTGGAAAGATGTATGCAAGTTGATGGATAATTTCAGTGCCGTTACGTCGGTTGATGTTCATAGTGGAGATACAGTGCAGTTCTGGTCAGACTACTGGAAAATTGGGAACAGTTCGGTTCCTCTGCAAGAGCGATTTCCTAGGCTATGTTCTTTTTGTCTCCACAAAAACCTCTCAGTCAAGGAAGTTTTTGAGGCTAGTTCTTTTCAGGAGCTTTTCTACATGCCTATGACTGAACAAGCCTTCCAAGAAATGCAACAGCTCTCCTCATTAATGGGGTCTTTCCATTTGGATAATCAATCTAATGACCGCTGGGGATGGAGACATGGCAAGAAATCAGAGTATACAGCAAAAAAGTTTTATGATTTTGTCTATCAGCCAATGGTCTCAAACCCCATCCTGGGATGGATATGGAAAATTTGCTGCACTATGTCGATCAAGATGTTTGCTTGGCTTGTCATCATGGACAGGATTAACACCAAGGACATGATTCAGAGGAGACATTGGAGAATTAATGAAGGGCCTGAATGTGTTCTTTGTCTGACTGGAGCTCTGGAGGACAGAAATCACCTGTTCTTCCAGTGCAATTTTAGTGCTCGAGTCTGGAACTACCTACAAATTGAATGGAAAAATGGTGACAATATGGTGGAAATTGCTCATCATGCAAGGAAGGATTTCAACAAACCTTTTTTTGGGGAGGTGGTTTTCTTGGCCTGGTGGAATATTTGGAAGATCAGGAATGATAGAACTTTCAGGAACATTCAACCCTCTTTCAGGGCATGGAGGAATAGCTTCATTCATGATATCACTCTACTCTCCCACCGAATAAAACGGAAATTTAGAGACGCCCTTCTTAAGTGGATTGATTTTCTTCCTCCTTGAGGAGAGTTCCTGTTTGTCTCCTTTGTTTATTTGTAATTTATAGGTATAGTGCTCCCCTACCCTGTATAGTTTTTCTTTTCTTTCCTCACCTTGAGGAAACCCTGTATGTGTTTGCTTTATTTTTAATAAAATGCTGTGGGGTGCAAGCCCTGCAGTCTTCATGGTCAAAAAAAACATATACATGAGATTGGTTTGATGATCAAACCCCCATAAACGATACCAGGGGCTTCCCACGCGTAATCAGGGCCAGCCTGGCTCAACTTGACTTCTCTTGAATTTTGATAGTTCATTGGTAATAATCAATTCTTTTTTTTCGGCACGATAACTTTCACCTAAGTTCTTTCCTTTTACAGATGACAATCGTGCTACACCCGTCCAGGACACGGCACAACGGAGACACAGGCGCAGACATGCAGCAGGGACACGCCCAAAGGTTTCTTTTTAGATTAAGACCCTGCGTAAACCTTTTTTACTGTCTCTTGTTGCTCACATCCTCCGGATACTCCACATAACCGAGAAGGATGCTGACATTATTGGCATGTGGCCACGTCAGGATATTGAACGTACCTGGACACATGGGGTTTATTATTAAGGGCATTGTTTGACCCGGTATATGTTATAAAGACCGAACACCTTAGGGAGTGTTCGGCATCGCGAGTTTGGCCCTATATGCATTAGCTTCGAATCATGTCTTTGGTCAAATGTTGGGTTTGCGCGGCTCCCACGTTTTGGTACCTTACGTTCCATTATATCGGCTAAGGTAGCACTGGGAGAACTACTGCGATTAGGCCCTGGTTCATCCGGATGAGCACCTTAGTAGAGAAAGCCGAAAACTGATTGTCATGATATAGCGAGAGACTGGTCAACCACTCGATGACTCAGAGGAATCTTTGGGATTCCTCCGCATTAACAAAGGGCTGTTTCCTGGTCACGTATGCGCACCGTATTCGGACGAGCGCAGAAGTACCAGGGGCTATATAGTAGCCCCACCTTCAAACTCCTATGGCTAAGTGAAAGTGTTAAAGCAATATAGTCTGATTGCCTCGTTCGCTGCGCTACCACCTCCTTAATGGACCAAGACGTTGGATCAAGTTCGGATACGCGTTTTATGCGAACACCCCCGCATTATATGCATGGGGGCATAAGCCGACGACTGCAAACTTTCAGGTTATATACATATATACATAAACGGCCGCACAGAAGGCGTCCTAGTACTTTCGGGCAAAAGTATAAATACAGCCTTGATAACTCAATAAAACATTGTTTTTACAATGGAAGTATATGTCACTAAAACGTAATATTCTTCTAGCACTGAGCGTCTATCGAACGAGCGCCTTCAAGAACTTCTTGAAAATAGTGCTCGACAGCCACTCGGCCTACGGCCGAACCCTGTGTGGCAACAGTGGTGGCCTCCATCTCCGCCCAGTATGTCTTGACACGGGCAAAGGCCATCCGCGCACCCTCTATTCACGCTGATCTCTTCATAGCATCGATACGCGGCATAGCACCAAGGAATTGTTGCACTAAACTAAAATAGCTATTCGGCCTTGGCCCTCCCGGCCATAGATGATCCACAACGGACCTCATGGCAAGTCCGGACAACCTATGGAGCTCGGACCACTCGGCCATTCGCTCATTCAACAGCAGCGGACAGACTGGAGGATGAAACTGTGACCAGAACAGCTTTTCCACTTCGTGATCTTTCTGATCCTTGAAGAACTCAGCCGCATCTGCAGCACTTGCAGCCAAATCCACATAGGCGTCCACAGAACTCCACAGTCGGTCAAGCAGAGCATACTTTGGATCTCCGAATTTAGTCCGCAACAAGGAGGGCTTCCCAGACACAATATATGCAGCTTGATGCAACTCCTCCTTCGCCGCTCTAATTTTGGAGCGAGCTTCCTTGGCAGCTACCAGGGCCTTCTCCAAGTCCGTCGCCCTCGCTCTACTTTCTTCTTCAAGAAGCTGGTAACGATCAGTGGCATCTTTTAACTCTACAGCCATTTTGGCCATTCTTTCTTTGCTCTCGCAATGCGCGGCCTGTTTGGCCCTCAACTCTTCGACCGCCTTTAGAGCGGCCACATTGCTACTCCTTGCTTGTTCCTTGGCTCGGGCAAGCTCCGCCCAAAGGGTCTCCACAGTGGCAGCTCCATCTGCAGTCACAACATATTAAAGATACTGGCATCATGCTCCTCTTATTATGTGACGATCACCAGAGAAATCACTTACCCTGTGCCTCGTCAAGCCGCTGGTTGATAAGCATGATATCGGCACCGGCCGCATCAAGTTGCCGCTTTAGCTCGTTAAACCCATCAATTCGACTAGCCACCGGAGCCTCAGCCACCTGCACATAAAGGCAGTCGGGTTGTTACCTAGGAATATGATCCTCGGGTTGCCGCCGTTCGCGATGACAACCAGAGTCTCAGGGGATCCTATCTGCATAGGGAACACCTAACGTGTGCGGCACTATCAAAAACATACACTATTTCACATACCTCGAAGCCTTTCAGCAGACTCATAAAGGCTTCATGCAATCCGCTTTCAGCGGATGAAATCCTTTCAATTACCGTACCCATCAGCGTACGATGCGCTTCCGAGATGGCCGCTTGCCCTAGAAGATCCCTCAGTGCGTCCGACCGCACACTGTCGCTCTCCTTAGGAGCCGGATACTGGGGATTCCGGGTAGCCAAAGGGTTATCCTCTGGCCTTGGCGGATCCGGAGATACCCTCCGCGATGACACTTCGGGGTCGCCCGCCTCATGAGGCGGGGTGTCAGGGGGAGGCGTTTCGGTCCCCATCATCTCCAGAAGAAGATCCCCTGAAGATAAACTCTGTCGAGAAGGGCTACGTTCCGGACTACAATTTATAAGCATCGGTTATTGTCTTCGGAAGTAAGGTAGGATATTTTCACTATTAAGTACTTTTTGATTACTTACAGCTCGGTAGAGGGCCGATCCCCGCGCGAACATTGTGCGGCAAGAATACCCTCCGAGGCAGGACCCTCTAGTGAAGATTTCTTCTCCCATTTGGAAACCTTGGTTTCCAGATCTTCAGAGGTAGTCCTCTTCCTTCCCCGGGGAGAGAGAATGTCAGATTCAACCCCCTGGTTATCCTCCCTCGCGGAGGCGCTCATTCCCCCGGTTGGAATGAGTAGCGAGTGAGACCCGCTTTCGCCCTCTTTAATGCCCCCTTCATCTTCCTTTGAGGGTGTTAGATAAGGCGCCGGCTCGAGCATCTTGTCTAGTACCGGATTGTCCAAACCCTCAGGAAGGGGGGCTGAACACCTGATCATCTTCGCCTGTGTTATCCAGTCCTGGTCAAAGAACGATTCTTTAGAATGACGTCGTGAAAAATAAAAGGACGGCGGGTTCGGCCATAGGATTAGTTACTTGGGTAGCAGGGCGGTTGCAGCTCAAACCCATATCCCCGGAGGTGTCCGGACACTCTATTTGGGGTCCGAAGAACGATTTGTACATCTCTTCGAGCGTCATGCCGAGGAAGTGTTGAATAGCTCGCGGTCCTTCCGTGTTGAATTCCCACATACGGAGGGGCCGACGTTTGCAAGGCTGGACTCGACGAACTAGCATAACTTGCATTACCATATCCAGACTGAAATCTCTCTTAAAGAGATCTCGGATACGGCTCTGCAATATTGGCACGTTCTTTGTTGGACCCTAGCTCAGCCCCTGCTGATCCATGACATCAGTTGCGAAGGGGGCCCGAGCGAAAGGTGGGGGCGCTACCCACTTGGCACTTCAGGGAGCTGTGATATAAAACCACTCCCGCTGCCACAATCTGGACACCTCTGGGAAAGAACCCTCTGGCCATGGAGCATCAGCGATTTTGCTTATAAAGGCACCTCCGCACTGCGTGTGCTGCCCCTCGATCATCTTCAGCTTCACATCGAAGGTCTTGAGCCATAGGCTGAAGTGAGGGGTAATGCGGAGGAAGGCCTCACATACGACAATAAATGACGAGATGTGAAGAAGGGAATCCGGGGCCAGACCATGGAAATCCAACCCGTAATAGAACATAAGACCCCTAACAAAGGGATCCAAAGCGAGGCCTAGTCCTCGGAGGAAGTGGGAGATGAACACGACACTCTCGGCGGGTTCGGGAGTAGGGATGACCTACCCTCGGGCAGGCAGCCTATGCGAAATTTTGGCGGTCAGATATCTGGCCTCTCTCAGCTTCTTGATGTCCTCCTCTATGACAGACGAGGGCATCCACCGACCTTGAAGGTTGGATCCGGACATAGTTGAAGGTCCGAAGCGCCTGACCTGAGCTCTGGGTGTTGGAACTCGAGGCAGGGGAAGGATTCGATTGTGCACGAGAGGGAAAAAATAAAAGGCCTTGTCCTCTTTATAAAGAGGGTGAATATCAAGCATCCTCCTCGTGGTCGTTTTGGGCTTGCCTAAGATCTAGGGGTCATACCAACAGCCATGGTTGGGTTACCCACATCCGTATTGATGAGAATCCCGTAATAAGGGGGACACGATCTCTGCTTTGACAAGACGTGGCAGAAAAACCACCTCGCAATATGCGCAACGCTAGTTGAGAAAAACGGTTTAGATAAGAACCGGGCCATGATGTGACGTTGCTAAACGTGTCAGCAGATTAGATTTTTGGAAATATTATTCTCTCTACGGTGGGGTGTGGAACTTGTTTTGCAGGACCGGACACTATCCTTGTTTTCAAAAATCTTCCATGAAGTATTTGGAGAAGAACCCACCTTGCAATGCCGAAGACAATACTGCGCGTCGGACTCATCGTCATTGAAGCCTGGTTCAGGGGCTACTGAGGGAGTCCTGGATTAGGGGGTCTCCGGACAGCCGGACTATATCCTTTGGCCAGACTGTTGGACTATGAAGATACATGATTGAAGACTTCGTCCCGTGTCCGGATGGGACTCTCCTTGGCGTGGAAGGCAAGCTAGGCAATACGGATTTGTATATCTCCTCCCTTGTAACTGACCTTGTGTAACCCTAGCCCCCTCCGGTGTCTATATAAACCGGAGGGTTTAGTCCGTAGGACAATATATACAATCATACCATAGGCTAGCTTCTAGGGTTTTAGCCTCTACGGTCTCGTGGTAGATCAACTCTTGTAATACTCATATCACCAAGAACAATCAAGAAGGACGTAGGGTATTACCTCCATCAAGAGGGCCCGAACCTGGGTAAACATCGTGTCCCCTGCCTCCTGTTACCATCCACCTTAGACGCATAGTTTGGGACCCCCTACCCGAGATCCGCCGGTTTTGACACCGATAGCGGGTATCATTATTTTTCTTACCTTCACAGATGATTTGAGCAGATATGGGTATATCTGCTTGATGAAACATAAGTCTGAAACATTTGAAAAGTTCAAAGAATTTCAGAGTGACGTGGAAAATCATCATAACAAGAAAATAAACTTTCTACGATCTGATCATGGAGGAGAATATTTGAGTTATGAGTTTGGCCTACATTCGTAACAATGCGGAATAGTTTCGCAACTCACGCCACCTGGAACACCACAGCGTAATGGTGTGTCTGAACGTCGTAACCGCACTTTATTAGATATGGTGCGATCTATGATGTCTCTTATTGATTTACCATTATCGTTTTGGGGTTATGCTTTAGACGGATGCATTCACATTAAATAGGGCACCATCAAAATCTGTTGAGACGACACCTTATGAACTGTGGTTTGGCAAGAAACCCAAGTTGTCGTTTCTTAAAGTTTGGGGCTGCGATGGTTATGTGAAAAAGCTTCAACCTGGTAAGCTCGAACCCATATCGGAGAAATGTGTCTTCATAGGATACCCAAAAGAGACTGTTGGGTACACCTTCTATCACAGATCCGAAGTCAAGATATTCGTTGCTAAGAATGGATCCTTTCTAGAGAAGGAGTTTCTCTCGAAAGAAGTGAGTGGGAGGAAAGTAGAACTTGATGAGGTAAATGTACCTGCACCCTTATTGGAAAGTAGTTCATCACAAAAATCAGTTTCGATGATTCCTACACCAGTAAGTGAGGAAGCTAATGATGATGATCATGAAACTTCTGATCAAGTTACTACCGAACCTCGTAGGTCAACCAGAGTAAGATCCGCACCAGAGTGGTACGGTAATCCTATTCTGGAGGTAATGTTACTTGACCATGACGAACCTACGAACTATGAGGAAGCGATGATGAGCCCAGATTCCGCAAAATGGCTTGAAGCTATGAAATCTGAAATGGGGTCCATGTATTAGAACAAAGTGTGGACTTTGGTTGACTTGCCCGATGATCGGCAAGCCATAGAGAATAAATGGATCTTCAAGAAGAAGACTGACGTTGACGGTAATGTTACTGTCTACAAAGCTCGACTTGTTGCAAAAGGTTCTCGACAAGTTCAAGAAGTTGACTACGATGAGACCTTCTCACCCGTAGCGATGCTTAAGTCCGTATGAATCATGTTAGCAATTGCCGCATTTTATGATTATGAAATTTGGCAAATGGATGTCAAAACTGCATTCCTTAATGGATATCT
This sequence comes from Triticum urartu, assembly GCF_003073215.2. Lineage (NCBI taxonomy): Eukaryota > Viridiplantae > Streptophyta > Magnoliopsida > Poales > Poaceae > Triticum > Triticum urartu. Next base: position 72,007,507 of record NC_053026.1, on the reverse strand, counting down.
TAAAGAAGATTTGTATATGATGCAAGCAGAAGGTTTTATCGATCCAAAAGGTGCTAACAAAGTGTGCAAGCTCCAGCGATCCATTTATGGACTGGTGCAAGCCTCTCGAGTTGGAATATACACTTTGATAGTGTGATCAAAGCATATGGTTTTATACAGTCTTTTGGAGAACCATGTATTTACAACAAAGTGAGTGGGAGCTCTGTAGCATTTCTGATATTATATGTGGATGACATATTGCTGATCAAAAATGATATTAAATTTCCGAATAGCATAAAAGGATACTTGAATAAGAATTTTCAATGAAAGACCTCGGTGAAGCTGCTTATATATTGGGCATCAAGATCTATAGAAATAGATCAAGACGCTTAATTGGACTTTCACAAAGCACTTACCTTGATAAAGTTTTGAAGAAGTTCAAAATGAATCAAGCAAAGAAAGGGTTCTTGCATGTGTTACAAGGTGTGAAGTTGAGTCAGACTCAATGCCCGACCACTGCAGAAGATAGAGAAAAAATGGAAGTCATTCCCTATGCTTTAGCCATAGGTTCTATCATGTATGCAATGTTGTGTACCAGACCTGATGTGTGCCTTGCTATCAGTTTAGCAGGGAGGTACCAGAGTAATCCAGGAGTGGATCACTGGACAGCGGTCAAGAACATCTTGAAATACCTGAAAAGGACTAAGGATATATTTCTTGTTTATGGAGGTGACAAAGAGCTCGCCATAAATGGTTACGTCGATGCAAGCTTTGACACTGATCCGGATGACTCTAAGTCAAAAACCGGATACGTATTTTTATTGAATGGTGGAGCTGTCAGTTTGTGCAGTTCCAAGCAGTGCGTCGTGGCGGGATCTACGTGTGAAGCGGAGTACATAGCTGCTTCGGAAGCAGCAAATGAAAGAGTCTGGATGAAGGAGTTCATATCCGATCTAGGTGTCATACCTAGTGCATCGGGTCCAATGAAAATCTTTTGTGACAACACTGCTGCAATTGCCTTGGCAAAGGAATCCGGATTTCACAAGAGAACCAAGCACATCAAAAGACGCTTCAATTCCATCTGCGATCAAGTCAAAGAGGGGGACATAGAGATTTGGAAGATACATACGGATCTGAATGTTGCAGTGAAGGAAATATGCCCTAGAGGCAATAATAAAGTTATTATTTATTTTCTTATATCATGATAAATTTTTATTATTCATGATAGAATTGTATTAACCGGAAACATAATACATGTGTGAATACATAGACAAACAAAGTGTCACTAGTATGCCTCTACTTGACTAGCTCGTTGATCAAAGATGGTTAAGTTTCCTAGACATTGACATGGGTTTCATTTGATTAATGGGATCACATCATTAGAAGAATGATGTGATTGACCTAACCCATTCCGTTAGCTTAGCACCCGATCGTTTAGTATGTTGATATTGCTTTCTTCATGACTTATACATGTTCCTATGACTATGAGATTATGCAACTCCCGTTTGCCAGAGGAACACTTTGTGTGCTACCAAATGTCACAACGTAACTGGGTTATTATAAAGGTGCTCTATAGGTGTCTCCAAAGGCACTTGTTGGGTTGGCGTATTTCGAGATTAGGATTCGTCACTCCTATTGTCGAAGAGGTATCTCTGGGCCCTCTCGGTAATGCACATCACTTAAGCCTTGCAAGCATTGCAACTAATGAGTTAGTTGTGGGATGTTGTATTACGGAACGAGTAAAGAGACTTGCCGGTAACGAGATTGAACTAGGTATTGAGATACCGACGATCGAATCTCGGGCAAGTAACATACCGATGAAAAAAGGAACAATGTATGTTGTTATGCGGTCTGATCGATAAAGATCTTCGTAGAATATGTAGGAGCCAATATGAGCATCCAGGTTCCGCTATTGGTTATTGACCCGAGACAAGTCTCGGTCATGTCTACATAGTTCTCGAACCCGTAGGGTCCGCAGGCTTAACGTTTCGATGACAGTTATATTATGAGTTTATGTGTTTTGATGTACCGAAGGTTGTTCGGAGTCCCGGATGTGATCACGGACATGACGAGGAGTCTTGAAATGGTTGGGACATGAAGATTGATATATTGGAAGCCTATGTTTGGATATCGGAAGCATTCCGGTTGAAATCGGGATTTTACCGGAGTACCGGAGGGGTTACCGGAACCCCTCGGGGGTTAATTGGCCATAGTGGGCCTTAGTGGAGAATAGGAGAGGCGGCTAGGGCAAGGGCCGCGCCCCCTCCCCCTAGTCCGAATAGGACAAGGAGAGGGGGCGGCACCCCCCTTTCCTTCTTCTCCTCCACCTCTTTCCCCCTCCACTCCTAGTCCAACAAGGAAAAGGGAGGGAGTCCTACTCCCAGTAGGAGTAGGACTCCTCCTGGCGCACCCCCTATAGGCCGGCCGCACCTCCCCCCTTGCTCCTTTATATACGGGGGCAGGGGGCACCCTAGAGACACAACAATTGATCGTTTGATCTTTTAGCCATGTGCGGTGGCCCCCTCCACCATAGTCCACCTCGATAATACTGTAGCGGTGCTTAGGTGAAGCCCTGCGTCGGTAGAACATCATCATCGTCACTAGGCCGTCGTGCTGATGAAACTCTCCCTCAACACTCGGCTGGATCGGAGTTCGAGGGACGTCATCGGGCTGAACGTGTGCTGAACTCGGAGGTGTCGTGCGTATGGTACTTGATCGGTCAGATCGTGAAGACGTACGACTACATCAACCGCGTTGTGCTAACGCTTCCGCTTTCGGTCTAGGAGGGTACGCGGACAACACTCCCCCCTCTCGTTGCTATGCATCACCATGATCTTGCATGTGCGTAGGAATTTTTTTGAAATTACTACGTTCCCCAACAGTGGCATCCGAGCCTGGTTTTATGCGTAGATGTCATATGCACGAGTAGAACACAAGTGAGTTGTGGGCGATATAAGTCATACTGCTTACTAGCATGTCATACTTTGGTTCAGCGGTATTGTTGGATGAAGCGGCCCGGACCGACATTACGCGTACGCTTACGCGAGACTAGTTCTACCGACATGCTTTGCACACAGGTGGCTGGCGGGTGGCAGTTTCTCCAACTTTAGTTGAACCGAGTGTGGCTACGCCCGGTCCTTGCGAAGGTTAAAACAACACCAACTTGACAAACTATCGTTGTGGTTTTGATGCGTAGGTAAGAACGGTTCTTGCTAAGCCCATAGCAGCCACGTAAAATTTGCAACAACAAAGTAGAGGACGTCTAACTTGTTTTTGCAGGGCATGTTGTGATGTGATATGGTCAAGACATGATGCTAAATTTCATTGTATGAGATGATCAAGTTTTGTAACCAAGTTATCGGCAACTGGCAGGAGCCATATGGTTGTCGCTTTATTGTATGCAATGCAATCGCCTTGTAATGCTTTACTTTATCACTAAGCGGTAGCGATAGTCGTAGAAGCATAAGATTGGCGAGACGACAACGATGCTACGATGGAGATCAAGGTGTCGCACCGGTGACGATGGTGATCATGACGGTGCTTCGGATATGGAGATCACAAGCACAAGATGATGACGGCCATATCATATCACTTATATTGATTGCATGTGATGTTTATCTTTTATGCATCTTATCTTGCTTTGATTGACGGTAGCATTATAAGATGATCCCTCACTAAATTATCAAAGTATAAGTGTTCTCCCTGAGTATGCACCGTTGCGAAAGTTCTTCGTGTTGAGACACCACATGATGATCGGGTGTGATAGGCTCTACGTTCAAATACAACGGGTGCAAAACAGTTGCACACGCTGAATACTCAAGTTAAACTTGACGAGCCTAGCATATAACAGATATGGCCTCAGAACACGGAGACCGAAAGGTTGAGCGTGAATCATATAGTAGATATGATCAACATAATGATGTTCACCACTGAACCTACTCCATCTCACGTGATGATCGGACATGGTCTAGTTGATATGGATCACGTGATCACTTAGAAGATTAGAGGGATGTCTATCTAAATGGGAGTTCTTAAGTAATATGATTAATTGAACTTAAATTTATCATGAACTTAGTACCTGATAGTATCTTGCTTGTCTATGTTGTTTGTAGATAGATGGCCCGTGATGTTGTTCTGTTGAATTTTAATGCGTTCCTTGAGAAAGCAAAGTTGAAAGATGATGGTAGCAATTACACGGACTGGGTCCGTAACTTGAGGACTATCCTCATTGCTGCACAGAAGAATTACGTCCTGGAAGCACCACTGGGTGCCAGGCCTACTGCTGATGCAACTGACAACGTTAAGAACGTCTGGCAGAGCAAAGCTGATGACTACTCGATAGTTTAGTGCGCCATGCTTTATGGCTTAGAACCGAGACTTCAACGACGTTTTGAATGTCATGGAGCATATGAGATGTTCCAGGAGTTGAAGTTAATATTTCAAGCAAATGCCCGGATTGAGAGATATGAAGTCTCCAATAAGTTCTACAGCTGCAAGATGGAAGAGAATAGTTCTGTCAGTGAGCATATACTCAAAATGTCTGGGTACTGCAATCACTTGATTCTACTGGGAGTTAATCTTCCGGATGATAGCGTCATTGACAGAATTATCCAATCACTGCCACCAAGCTACAAGGGCTTTATGATGAACTATTGATACGTCCATTTTGCATCATGCTTTTATATCAATATTTATTGCATTTTGGGCTGTTATTACACATTATGTCATAATACTTTGTCATATTCTCTCTTATTTTCCAAGGTTTACATAAAGAGGGAGAATGCCGGCAGCTGGGATTCTGGGCTGGAAAAGGAGCAAATATTAGAGACCTATTCTGCACAGCTCCAAAAGTCCTCAAACTTCACGGAAGACGTTTTTAGAATATATAAAAACTACTCAGTGGAAGAAATTCACCAGGGGGGGCCACACCCTGCCCCACGAGGGTGGGGGTGCGCCCTACCCCCTGGGCGCGCCCCCTACCTCGTGGGCCCCCTGGTGGCCCTCCGGTGGCCATCTTCTGCTATATGGAGTCTTTCGATGGGAAAAATCATAAGCCATCTTCTCGGACAAAACTCCGCCGCCAGGAGGCGGAACCTTGGCGGATCCAATCTAGGGCTCCGGCAGAGTTGTTCTGCCGGGGAAACTTCCCTCTCGGAGGGGGAAATCATTGCCATCGTCATCACCAATGCTCCTCTCATCAGGAGAGGGCAATCTCCATCAACATCTTCATCAACACCATCTCCTCTCAAAACCCTAGTTCATATCTTGTATCCAATTCTTGTCTTCAAGTCCGGGATTGGTGCTAGTAGGTTGCTAGTAGTGTTAATTACTCCTTGTAGTTGATGCTAGTTGGTCTAATTGGTGGAAGATCATATGTTCAGATCCTATATGCATATTAATACCACCCTCTGGTTATGAAAATGTTGATGCTTTGTGAGTAGTTACGTTTGTTCCTGAGGACATGGGAGGAGCCTTGCTATTAGTAGTCATGTGAATTTGGTATTCGTTCGATATTTTGATGAGATGTATGTTGTCTCTCCTCTAGTGGTGTTATGTGAACGTCGACTACATGACACTTCACCATTATTTGGGCCTAGAGGAAGGCATTGAGAAGTAATAAGTAGATGATGGGTTGCTAGAGTGACAGAAGCTTAAACCCTAGTTTATGCGTTGCTTCGTAAGGGGCTAATTTGGATCCATATGTTTCATGCTATGGTTAGGTTTACCTTAATACTTTTGTTGTAGTTGCGGAGGCTTGCAATAGAGGTTAATCATAAGTGGGATGCTTGTCCAAGTAAGGACAGTACCCAAGCACCGGTCCACCCACATACCAAATTATCAAAGTACCGAACATGAATCATATGAACGTGATGAAAACTAGCTTGACGATATTCCCATGTGTCCTCAGGAGCGCTCTACATCATATAAGAGTTTGTCCAGGCTTGTCCTTTGCTACAAAAAGGATTGGGCCACCTTGCTGCACCTTATTTACTTTTGTTACTTGTTGCTCGTTACAAATTATCCTATCACAAAACTACCTGTTACCACTTATTTCAGTACTTGCAGAGAATACCTTGCTGGAAACCGCTTATCATTTCCTTCTGCTCCTCGTTGGGTTTGACACTCTTACTTATCGAAAGGACTATGATATATCCCCTATACTTGTGGGTCATCAAGACTCTTTTCTGGCGCCGTCGCCGGGGAGTGAAGCATCTTTTTTAGGAGATGGAACAAAGCATCATGATGAGCATCTAATATATGTGGATGAAGTTTGTGGATTATTTAAGCTTGCAGGTGTACCCGGAGATGTTGTTAAGAAGAAGGTCTTCCCTTTATCTTTGAAGGGAGATGCATCGACATGGTATAGGCTATGTGATGATATGGGGTCTTGGAATTACAAACGATTGAAATTGGAATTTCATTAGAAGTTTTATCCTATACATCTTGTTCATCGTGATCGCAATTATATATATATAGGCCTCGCGAAGGAGAAAGCATCGCTCAAGCTTGGGGAGGCTTAAGTCAATGTTATATTCATGCCCCAATCATGAGCTCTCAAGAGAAATGATTATTCAAAAAATTTATGCTCGGCTTTCTGATAACAATCGCACCACACATGATACTTCTTGTGTTGGTTCTTTTATGATGAAGACTATTGAATTCAAATGGGATTTATTGGAAAGAATTAAACGCAACTCTGAAGATTGGGACCTCGACAAAGGTAAGGAGTCAGGTATGACACCTAGGTTTGATTGTGTTAAATCTTTTATGGATACCGATGTTTTCTGTAAATTTAGCACTAAATATGGACTTGACTCTGAGATAGTAGCTTCTTTCTGTGAATCTTTTGCTACTTATGTTGATCTCCCCAAGGAGAAGTGGTTTAAATATCATCCTCCCATAGAAGTAAAAATATCTGCACCTATTAAAGTTGAAGAAAAGATTATCACTTATAATGATCCTATTGTTCCTACTTCTTATGTTGAGAGACCACCTTTTCCTGTTAGGATAAAGGATCATGCTAAAGCTTCAACTGTGGTTCGTAAAAGCAATATTAAAACTTATACACCTCGTGAGCAAGTTAAAGTTGAACCTAATATTGCTATTGTTAAAGATCTCTTGTCTAATAATATTGATGGGCATGTTATTTATTTCTGTGATGAAACTACTAGAATTGCTAAACCTTGTGCTAAAGATAAACCTAGACCTGTGGTAGGCATGCCTGTTATTTCTGTTAAAATAGGAGATCATTGTTATCATGGCTTATGTGATGTGGGTGCTAGTGCTAGTGCAATACCTATTAGCCTTTATAAAGAAATTATGCATGATATTGCACCTGTTGAGTTAGAAGATATTGATGTCACAATTTAACTTGACAATAGAGATACTATTTCATCAATGGTAATTGTTAGAGATGTTGAAGTCTTGTGTGGGAAAACTAAATATCCTGCTGATTTTCTAGTTCTTGGTTCCCCACAAGATAGCTTTTGTCCCATTATTTTTGGTAGACCCTTCTTAAATACTGTTAATGCTACCATAGATTGCAAAAGGGATGTTGTTACTATCGGTTTAGATGATATGACTCATGAATTTAATTTCCATAAATTTAGTAGACAACACCGTGAAGAAGAATTACCTAGTAAGGATGAAATTATTGGTCTTGATTCTATTGCCGTACCTCCTAGTGATCCTTTAGAACAATATTTGCTAGACCATGAAAATGATATGTTTATGAATGAAAGAAGGGAAATAGATGAAGTATTGTTTAAACAAGAACCTATTCTGAAACACAATTTTCCTGTTGAAATCCTAGGGGATCCTCCTCCACCCAAGGGTGATCCCGTGTTTGAGCTTAAACTGTTGCCTGATACTCTTAAATATGCTTATCTTGATGAGAAAAAGATATATCCTGTTATTATTAGTGCTAACCTTTCAGAACATGAGGAAGAGAGATTATTGAAAACTCTGAAGAAGCACCGTGCTGCTATTGGGTATACTCTTGATGATCTTAAGGGCATTAGTCCCACTCTATGTCAACATAAAATTAATTTGGAAGAAGATGCTAAACCAGTTCGTGATCATCAACGACGGCTGAATCCTAAAATGAAAGAAGTGGTAAGAAAGGAGATACTAAAGCTCCTTGAGGCAGGTATAATTTATCCTGTTGCTGATAGTCAGTGGATAAGTCCTGTCCATTGTGTCCCTAAGAAGGGAGGTATTACTGTCGTTCCTAATGATAAAGATGAATTGATCCCTCAAAGAATTATTACCGGTTATAGGATGGTAATTGATTTCCGCAAATTGAATAAAGCTACTAAAAAGGATCATTACCACTTACCTTTTATCGATCAAATGCTAGAAAGTTATCTAAACATACACATTTTTGCTTTCTAGATGGTTATTCTGGTTTCTCTCAAATACTTGTGTCAGCTAAGGATCAATCAAAGACTACTTTTACTTGTCCTTCTGGTACTTTTTCTTATAGACGCATGCCTTTTGGTTTATGTAATGCACTTGCTACCTTTCAAAGATGCATGATGGCTATATTCTCTAACTTTTGTGAAAAGATTTGTGAGGTTTTCATGGACGATTTCTCCGTCTATGGATCTTCTTTTGATGATTGCTTAAGAAACCTTGGTCGAGTTTTGCAGAGATGTGAAGAAACTAATCTTGTCTTGAATTGGGAAAAGTGCCACTTTATGGTTAATGAAGGTATTGTCTTGGGGCATAAAGTTTCTGAAAGAGGTATTGAAGTTGATAAAGCCAAGGTTGATGCTATTGAAAAGATGCCATGTCCCAAGGACATCAAAGGTATAAGAAGCTTCCTCGGTCATGCTGGTTTTTATAGGAGCTTCATTAAGGACTTCTCAAAAATCTCTCGGCCTCTGACTAATTTATTACAAAAAGATATACCATTTGTCTTTGATGATGATTGTGTAGAAGCATTTGAAATACTTAAGAAAGCATTGATCTCTGCACCTATTGTTCAGCCACCTGATTGGAATTTACCCTTTGAAATTATGTGTGATGCTAGTGATTATGCTGTAGGTGCTGTCCTAGGGCAAAGAGTTGATAAGAAACTAAATGTTATTCAATATGCTAGTAAAACTCTAGACAATGCTCAGAGAAATTATGCTACTACTGAAAAAGAATTCTTAGCAGTTGTATTTGCTTGTGATAAGTTCAGACCTTATATTGTTGATTCTAAAGTAACTATTCACACTGATCATGCTGCTATTAAATACCTTATGGAAAAGAAAGATGCTAAACCTAGACTTATTAGATGGGTTCTCTTGCTACAGGAATTTGACTTACATATTGCTGATAGAAAGGGAGCTGACAACCCCGTTGCAGACAACTTGTCTAGGTTAGAAAATGTGCTTGATGACCCACTACCTATTGATGATAGCTTTCCTGATGAGCAATTAAATGTTATAAATGCTTCTCATACTGCTCCATGGTATGCTGATTATGCTAATTATTGTTGCTAAGTTTATACCACCTAGTTTCACATACCAGTAAAAGAAAAAGTTCTTCTATGATTTGAGGCATTACTTTTGGGATGACCCACATCTTTATAAAGAAGGAGTGGATGGTGTTATTAGACGTTGTGTACCTGAGCATGAACAGGAACAAATCCTATGCAAGTGTCACTCCGAAGCTTATGGAGGACACCATGCTGGAGATAGGACTGCACATAAGGTATTGCACTCTGGTTTTTATTGGCCTACTCTCTTCAAGGATGCCCGTAAGTTTGTTTTATCTTGTGACGAATGTCAAAGAATTGGTAATATTAGTAGACGTCAAGAAATGCCCATGAACTATTCACTCATTGTTGAACCATTTGATGTTTGGGGCTTTGACAATATGGGACCCTTTCCTTCCTCTAATGGTTATACACATATTCTAGTTGCCTAGTTGCTGTTGATTATGTTACTAAGTGGGTAGAAGCTATTCCAACTAGTAGTGCTGATCATAACACTTATATTAAAATGCTTAAAGAAGTTATTTTTCCAAGATTTGGAGTCCCTAGATATTTAATGACTGATGGTGGTTCACATTTTGTTCATGGTGCGTTCCGTAAAATGCTTGCTAAATATGATGTTAATCATAGAATTGCATCTCCTTATCACCCTCAGTCTAGTGGTCAAGTAGAATTGAGTAATAGAGAGCTCAAATTAATTTTGCAAAAGACTGTTAATAGATCTAGAAAGAATTGGTCTAAGAAACTTGATGATGCAATATGGGCCTATAGAACTGCATATAAAAATCCTATGGGTATGTCTCCGTATAAAATGGTCTATGGAAAAGCATGTCACTTACCTCTCGAACTAGAACACAAGGCATATTGGGCTATTAAAGAACTCAACTATGATTTTAAACTTGCCGGTGAGAAGAGGTTATTTGATATTAGTTCACTTGATGAATGGAGAACCCAAGCCTATGAAAATGCCAAGTTGTTTAAAGAAAAAGTTAAAAGATGGCATGATAAAAGAATACAAAAGCGTGAGTTTAATGTAGGTGATTAGGTATTGCTATACAACTCTCGTTTAACATTTTTTGCAGGAAAACTTCTCTCTAAATGGGAAGGTCCTTACGTTATCGAGGAGGTCTATCGTTCCGGTGCCATAAAAATCAACAACTTCGAAGGCACAAATCCGAAGGTGGTGAACGGTCAAAGAATCAAACATCATATCTCAGGTAATCCCATAAATGTTGAAACCAATGTTATTGAAACCGTAACCCCGGAGGAATACATAAGGGACACTTTCCGGAATGTTTCAGACTCCAAAAAGCAATAGGTATGTGGTACGGTAAGTAAACCGACTCCAAAACAGTTTCTAAGGCAATATTTCTCCGTTTTGGAATATTTAGAAAAATAGAAAAATAAGAAGCAGTCCGGGAAGGACACGTGGCCTCCACGAGGGTGGAGGGCGCGTCCTACCCTACTGGGCGCGCCCCCCTACCTTGTGGGCACCTCGTGTGCTCTCCGGACTCCGTTTTCGTACACGACACGTATTTTGGTCGGTAAAAATTCATTATATAATCTCCCGGGGGTTTTGACTCCCGTATCATGCAATTATCCCCTGTTTGTGTTTCGAGCTGTTGCTACTGTAGATTAGAGCAGGATGTCTTTGCAAGAGTCAGTCGGGGAGAGCCGGGTGTCTCATCCGGCACCGAGATCAATGACAAACAACCATGTTGACCCCTTTGGGCCAGCAACGGAGGAAGAGATGGAGGCTGATTTGAAGAGGATAGATGCCATGGAAGAGGATCAAGAAGTCACTTCCCGCCTCCAAGCTAGATTCATAATGGGAGAATTGCAGAGCTCGGCTATTCCAAACTCGATTATCCCTTCCAATGTTAGATTTCTTTCTTATGAGAATATGAAAAAGAATGTCACTGGTTCTCCAGCAGCAATGCAGCACCCTTGGGTGCAGGGACCTTTGGCTGTTACAGGAAAACTCCGAAAGGAAATAATGGACCTCAAGCAGCAAGTCAACAAGCTTGAGGAGGAGAATCGTATCTTGAGGGGCATCATCGCCAAGAACATCACGTCAGCATCCCCGAAAAGAGAGACATAATCACATGGGTATGGGCACTCCCCTAGGCAACTGCCAAGCTTGGGCGAGTGCCCCGGTATCGTATCACCATCACTTTTATCTTTATCATTTTTCTTAGTTCGATCCTTTTGGTAATATCTTGATCTAGTAGAATAAAAGTTCTTAGTATGATCTAGTTGTGAGTTTTGCTTTATTATCCTTCTATTTAATCGAGTCTGTGAGCTATATAATAAACATTAGTGTTGAGTCAAGGGCTTGATTATTTTGCCATGATCCTAAGTGAATAAAAGAAAAGAGAAAGAATAAAAAAACAAAGAGATCATGTGAATCTTATGGAGAGTAATGAGCTCACATAGAAAAAGTATGACGAATAAAAGTTGTTGAGGGTTGACAAACATAGTTTTGGCCATCGTTGCAATTAATAGGAAGTAATAAAGAAAGAGAGGTCTTCACATATAAATATACTATCTTGGACATCTTTTATGATTGTGAGCACTCATTAAAATATGACATGCTAAAGAGTTGATGTTGGACAAGGAAGACAACGTAATGGGTTATGTTTTCTTACATCTGAGATAAATTATATTGTCTTGGATCCTCCAACATGTTGAGCTTGCCTTTCTCCATCATGCTAGCCAAATTCATTGCACCAAGTAGAGATACTACTTGGGCTTCCAAATACCCTTAAACCAGTTTTGCCATAAGAGTCCACCCAACCTACCTATGGATTGAGTAAGATCCTCCAAGTAAGTTGTCATCGGTGCAAGCAATAAAAATTGCCCTCTAAATATGTATGACTTATTAGTATGGGAGAAAATAAGCTTTATACGATCGTGTGATATGGAAGAAATAAAAGCGACAGACTGCATAATAAAGGTCCATATCACAAGTGGCAATATAAAGTGACGTTCTTTCGCATTAAGATTTTTTGCATCCAACCATAAAAGCACATGACAACCTCTGCTTCCCTCTGCGAAGGGCCTATCTTTTACTTTTATCTCCTACCTTGCATAAGAGTCATGGTGATCTTCACCCCTCCTTTTTATATTTTATCCTTTGGCAAGCACGGTATGTGTGAAAGATCCTGGTATATATGGCTAATTGGATGTGAGTTTTCATGAACTATTATTGTTGACTTTACCCTTGAGGTAAAACGTTGGGAGGCAAAACAATAAGCCCCTATCTTTCTCTGTGTCCGATTGAAACTCCATACCCATAAGTATTGTGTGGGTGTCAGCAATTGTGAAAGATTATATGATAGTTGAGTATGTGGACTTGCTGAAAAGCTCTTATACATTGACTCTTTCCTTTGTTATGATAAATTGCAATTGCTTCAATGACTGAGATTATAGTTTGTTAGTTTTCAATGAAGTTTACGATTCATACTTGATATTGTGATTGAATTATTACTCTAGCATCAGAGATTATATGACAAGAATTATATAAGTTGATGTTCTAAGAATGATCATGATGCCCTCATGTCTGTATTTTATTTTTATCGACACCTCTATCTCTAAACATGTGGAAATATTTTTCGATTTTGGCTTTCGCTTGAGGACAAGCGAGGTCTAAGCTTGGGGGAGTTGATACATCCATTTTGCATCATGCTTTTATATCAATATTTATTGCATTTTGGGCTGTTATTACACATTATGTCACAATACTTATGCCTATTCTCTCTTATTTTGCAAGGTTTACATAAAGAGGGAGAATGCCGGTAGCTGGGATTCTGGGCTGGAAAAGGAGCAAATATTAGAGACCTATTCTGCACAGCTCCAAAAGTCCTCAAACTTCACGGAAGACGATTGCAGAATATATAAAAAATACTCAGCAGAAGAAATTCACCAGGGGGGCCACCCCCTACCCACGAGGGTGGGGGGCACGCCCTACCCCCTTGGGCGCGCCCCCTACCTCGTGGGCCCCCTGGTGGCCCTCCGGTGGCCATCTTCTGCTATATGGAGTCTTTCGATGGGAAAAATCATAAGCCATCTTCTCGGACAAAACTTCGCCGCCACGAGGCGAAACCTTGGCGGATCCAATCTAGGGCTTCGGCAGAGCTGTTCTGCCGGGGAAACTTCCCTCCCGGAGGGGGAAATCATCGCCATCGTCATCACCAATGCTCCTCTCATCGGGAGAGGGCAATCTCCATCAACATATTCATCAGCACCATCTCCTCTCAAAACCCTAGTTCATCTCTTGTATCCAATTCTTGTCTTCAAGTCCGGGATTGGTGCTAGTAGGTTGCTAGTAGTGTTAATTACTCCTTATAGTTGATGCTAGTTGGTTTAATTGGTGGAAGATCATATGTTCAGATCCTATATGCATATTAATACCCCTCTGGTTATGAACATATTTATCCTTTGTGAGTAGTTACGTTTGTTCCTGAGGACATGGGAGAAGTCTTGCTATTAGGAGTCATGTGAATTTGATATTCGTTCGATATTTTGATGAGATGTATGTTGTCTCTCCTCTAGTGGTGTTATGTGAACGTCGACTACATGACACTTCACCATTATTTGGTCCTAGAGGAAGGCATTGGGAAGTAATAAGCAGATGATGGGTTTCTAGAGTGACAGAAGCTTAAACCCTAGTTTATGCGTTGCTTCGTAAGGGGCTGATTTGGATCCATATGTTTCATGCTATGGTTAGGTTTACCTTAATACTTTTGTTGTAGTTGCGGAGGCTTCCAATAGAGGTTAATCATAAGTGGGATGCTTGTCCAAGTAAGGACAGTACCCAAGCACCGGTCCACCCACATACCAAATTATCAAAGTACCAAACGTGAATCATATGAACGTGATGAAAACTAGCTTGACGATATTCCCATGTGTCCTCGGGAGCGCTTTACATCATATAAGAGTTTGTCCAGGCTTATCCTTTGCTACAAAAAGGATTGGGCCACCTTGCTGCACCTTATTTACTTTTGTTACTTGTTGCTCGTTACAAATTATCCTATCACAAAACTACCTGTTACCACTTATTTCAGTACTTGCAGAGAATACCTTGCTGGAAACTGCTTATCATTTCCTTCTGCTCCTCGTTGGGTTCGACACTCTTACTTATCGAAAGGACTGCGATAGATCCCTTGTACTTGTGGGTCTTCAACTATAACATGCAAGGGATGGATAAGATGATGCCCGAGCTCTTCGCAATGCTATAGGCTACGGAGGTAGAAATCAAAAAGGAGCATCGAGTGTTGATGGTCAATAAGACCACCAGTTTCAAGAAAAAGGGCAAAGGGAAGAAGAAGGGGAACTTCAAGAAGAACAGCAAGCAAGTTTCTGCTCAGGAGAAGAAACCCAAGTGTGGACCTAAGCCTGGGACTGAGTGCTTCTACTATAGGCAGACTGGTCACTGGAAGCGGAACTACCCCAAGTATTTGGCGGATAAGAAGGATGGCAAGGTGAACAAAGGTATATGTGATATACATGTTATTGATGTGTACCTTACTAGTGCTCGCAG
Organism: Triticum urartu; assembly: GCF_003073215.2. NCBI lineage: Eukaryota > Viridiplantae > Streptophyta > Magnoliopsida > Poales > Poaceae > Triticum > Triticum urartu. The sequence goes on along the minus strand of NC_053026.1, from coordinate 71,992,502 downwards.
TAGCACCTGGGTATTTGATACTGGTTCTGTTGCTAATATTTGCAACTCGAAACAGGGGCTACGGATTAAGCGAAGATTGGCTAAGGACGAGGTGATGATGCGCGTGGGAAATGGTTCCAAAGTCGATGTGATCGCGGTCGGCACGCTACCTCTACATCTACCTTCGGGATTAGTATTAGACCTAAATAATTGTTATTTGGTGCCAGCGTTGAGCATGAACATTATATCTGGATCTTGTTTGATGCGAGACGGTTATTCATTTAAATCAGAGAATAATGGTTGTTCTATTTATATGATTAATATCTTTTATGGTCATGCACCCTTGAAGAGTGGTCTATTTTTGTTGAATCTCGATAGTAGTGATACACATATTCATAATATTGAAGCCAAAAGATGCAGAGTTGATAATGATAGTGCAACTTATTTGTGGCACTGCCGTTTAGGTCATATCGGTGTAAAGCGCATGAAGAAACTCCATACTGATGGACTTTTGGAACCACTTGATTATGAATCACTTGGTACTTGCGAACAATGCCTCATGGGCAAGATGACCAAAACGCTGTTCTCCGGTACTATGGAGACAGCAACAGATTTATTGGAAATCATACATACAGATGTATCTGGTCCGATGAATGTTGAGGCTTGTGTCGGATATTGTTATTTTCTCACCTTCACGAGAAAATATTTGAAATAATAAAGTTATTATTTATTTCCTTATATCATGATAAATGTTTATTATTCATGCTAGAATTGTATTAACCGGAAACATAATACATGTGTGAATACATAGACAAACAGAGTGTCACTAGTATGCCTCTACTTGACTAGCTCGTTGATCAAAGATGGTTAAGTTTCCTAGCCATTGACATGGGTTGTCATTTGATTAACGAGAACACATCATTAGGAGAATGATGTGATTGACCTGACCCATTCCGTTAGCTTAGCACCTGATCGTTTAGTATGTTGCAATTGCTTTCTTCATGACTTATACATGTTCCTATGACTATGAGATTATGCAACTCCTGTTTGCCGGAGGAACACTTTGTGTGCTACCAAACGTCACAACGTAACTGGGTGATTATAAAGGTGCTCTATAGGTGTCTCCAAAGGCACTTGTTGGGTTGGCGTATTTCGAGATTAGGATTTGTCACTCCGATTGTCGGAGAGGTATCTCTGGGCCCTCTCGGTAATGCACATCACTTATGCCTTGCAAGCATAGCAACTAATGAGTTAGTTGCGGGATGATGTATTACGGAACGAGTAAAGAGACTTGCCGGTAACGAGATTGAACTAGGTATTGAGATACCGACGATCGAATCTCGGGCAAGTAACATACCGATGACAAAAGGAACAACATATGTTGTTATGCGGTCTGACCGATAAAGATCTTCGTAGAATATGTAGGAGCCAATATGAGCATCCAGGTTCCGCTATTGGTTATTGACCCGAGACATGTCTCGGTCATGTCTACATAGTTCTCGAACACGTAGGGTCCGCACGCTTAACGTTTCGATGACAGTTATATTATGAGTTTATATGTTTTGATGTACTGAAGGTTGTTCGGAGTCCCAGATGTGATCACGGACATGACGAGGAGTCTCGAAATGGTCGAGACATGAATATTGATATATTGGAAGCCTATGTTTGGATATCGGAAGCATTTCGGGTGAAATCAGGATTTTACCGGAGTACCGGACACTACTAGGAAAAGGCCTACTAATGGCGCACCGGTTTTGCCTACTAATGACGCACTATCGGTGCGCCATTAGTATCACGCCACTAGAATTTTTTACTAATGGCGCACCACTGGTGCGCCATTAGTATCTGGTATGCTAATGGCGCACCAGGAAGTACGCCATTAGTATGTAACACCATGCGCCATTAGTATGCCTCCCGGGGGGCCATATGTAACCATCTGCTTTGTCATACTAATGGCGCACTCTGTCTTGATGCGCCATTAGTATCCTTTGGCATACTAATGGCGCACCTTGTGGTGATGCGCCATTAGTATGAATATTTGTTTTTTTTACTTTTCTGATTTTTGCACAGGTTACAAAATATATTATTTGATAGAATATAGACAGTAGCACACATCAACAGAAGATTCATTGAATACAATAGAAGATTAGTCTCCGAATACAATTCATCATATTAGTCTCCGAATTCAAAAGACCGAACAAAGATAAAACATTACAAGTCTCGAGACCGCGAGTATCGAGTTTGTCTTCACATTACAAGTCGATATCAATCATCTAAACTACCATCACATAGAAGAGAGCTGCGGTCATCACGATGAGCATCATCGCGATCAAACTGGTCTTCATTCGGTTCCTCCAACGCTCCCTCCTCTCTCCCGCTAGATAGCGGGCGTATCTAGATTCGGCCTCCACCCTAGTGGTGTACCCTTTGTAACTATTACCACTGAAACGGTGAACCTGTCTCCGACACTCCTCCCAGTCGTCGTAGACTCCGGGAACCTTACCCTTGTACACGACATACGACGGCATCTCTATGCACAAGCGAAACAACAGACAATACATACATAAGCAATATATAAGTATGCAACAAAAGGATCGGAAGAGAAAAGCAAGAATTAATAGCACGATTCATGGTCCTACTAATAAATAGCATCGATTACATCTAAGTTGAACGACTGTCCAAACCAAAGAGACATACAATTCATTAAAGTTTAATTACAACATGAGCCAATCAATGTTTCAGAACTACACATCACTACTTTCGACTCGACTCATGGACATGAGCGTGGATGAAGCCGCCGTCTGTCGTGATGGTCATGAAATCGCGGGCATTGTCAGCCTGCATTTGTAGCATTCTGTCTATCTCAATGTTGGACGGTTGATATCTGAGGAAGAACTGCCCCGAGGTATGAAGGACATATTGATGGATGATGTCCGCAAACTCCGACTGGATGCGAAAGAATTCTTGTCTGAAGTCCGCGTCCTGGATTGCCGACAAGCTTGCGGCCCAATCTTTGAGATTATTTGGTAGCAGAAGGTGATGATGGTCCCTTACGATCGCCCGCATGTGATGGAGGGCGTAGTAGGCATCCTTCTGACCGCCAGGCGGCTGCTTGACGCAGCAGAACGTCGTATTGTGGGTGAACACGTGCTTGCCGTACTTACGAACTGCTCTGATGAAGGTGCCTCCAGATTTGGCGTAGCCAGGGAACATCATCAAGAACTTTCTTGATATTTGTGTAGTCTATCTTGGAGTTACGGTTCGGGTCGAAATACGTGGCCATGGAATATTTCGGGCTTAAGAGGATGAGTGTGCAATGTGTGTCACTGCACAGAACACGGAATGTTAGAAAAAAAGAACGATCGAAATCTAAGAAATCATATGTTATGGGGCGGTTAAGGGATGACTTACTCGGGAAAGTAAGGCACAAGGAAGTTATCCTTATCTGGGTTTGCCAGAATGACGTCTTCGAGGTGTGAACTCGCGACTTGGCGGTCCCCAGCGCTGCTCAAGAGCTTGGCACGCATGTAGAAGGGGTCGACGATCACGATGTCCGGGGTCTTGTCTCTAATGATCCGCATCTCCATACTCAGCGAAAACAGCTGAACGAAGGTGTAGTGCAGCGGATGAAGGTTGAACATAGCAAAGATGTCATCAAACCGCAGGACGATCGTACCCCCAATGGCACCATCCACAAAGCCCTTTCCCTCTGGCACCTTGGCCACGAAAACCGGGTATGCCACATCATTCTCTCTGAGACGCCGCTTCTCCAAAGAAAGAACACTGTCGTGCAGACTCCGCATAGCACCGGTTGCAACATTGAGCATATTTGTCGGTAGCATCGCCCTACCCGCCACATGCACCCTCCTCGAGATATCCTTAGGTGAAGGTGGCCCGTCCTGAGCACGGATCATACTCGGTGCCGGCTGGCTCGCACCGGCGGCCTTTTTAGTCGGTCGTTTCTGGCCCTTCTTCTTGATCTGCTGTAATGGGACCGAGTTCTGCTCACAGACCGCCTTCTTGATCGTGTTGGGGCTGATAATATTTGGCACCTCCGCTATCTGAGGCTTGGTGAAGGCGGCAGCTGGAGGCGTCTCCTGAGAACTGAATGCCAGACGACGCCTGTCGCAATTGGGTTTCTCCGCCGTACCAGCTAGATCGCGGTCGTCTTGTTTGGGTTCTTGAGAAGGAGGCCCACAGAACTCGTCACCGTACCCATGTTCGGCAAAGTACTTATCGACGTTGGTAAATGTACCATCGTCGTTGTCGTCGTCGTCCGGATCCTGTGCCATATGCATGTCCGAATCCTGTGCCATAGGGATGTCCGACATGTCCGGTAGCATTGCGGCGTTCTTGCCATGGCTTGGCGCCTGCACGACTGGCGGTCTTGTCTGTGGGGTAGTGTCCCCCGCCCCCAAACGAATCTGGCTCTTCGGCCAAAGCAGGGGCCAGCTTACGCAGGCGTTGAGGGTCATCTCATCTTCGTCGGCCCCAGCGGGTCGAATCGGAGGTAACAGCTCGTCGCAGCCTGGCAGCACCCGAACCACTTCAACCCTATACATTGTGGGTGGCATCGGATTACCGTGGAACACGGGGTTGCCCGGTTGAACAATTCTGCCCTTGGCGACATCGACCAACTCGCCGCCCACGAAGTGTAGGAGAGTGCAAGGAACGTTGGCGGCGCCCTGCGAAAACATGTAGGGCGTCAGGGATGCCCAGTCAAAGGCAAGGAGATGAAGTCCTCGGCAGAGAGGCTTAGTTACCGTGATGCCGTCGAGCTCGGCTAATGTCGAGGCACCGCCAACGGCGGGCGTGCAACTGACGGAGGGGCCGCTTGCTGACGAGGTGCCGGCCGGCGTACACCCGGGTGCATTAAACTCCAATGCCGGCGTCGGAGACACCAATACCGCCGCCACCGGAGACACCAATGGCGCCGCCGCCATAGACACCAATACCGCTGCTGCCGGAGACACCAATGGCGCCGCCTGCGCGTTGTGTGAGTTGCTGGCCGTGAAGCTGGGAATCGGGGGCGGCCCTGTTGGCCACCCGCAATCCACGTCGTTATCCCATGAATCAAGGTAGGCATAATGCCGGTAAGCGTCGATCCCAGTTGTTGTTGCACTTGCTCTTGGACCATCTTCGAAATCCGCGCCACTTGCGCCTTGAGTGCTTCAACCTCGCGCGACTGGCTTTCCGAGCTGGTCTTTTTCTCCTTTCGCCCACCAGCGCCATAGTATGACGACCATTTTGTGGACAAGCCTTTGCCGGCCACACGACCAGCTGACGTCGGCTTATTGAGCTTATCCCTGTTTTTCATTACGTTCAATGCCCTATTCAAAGGGGTGCCGAAAGGGGAGCTCTGAGACGACCCCGCGCTACTGCTTTCTCTGTCCTGCCGAAGGAACGTGAACCATTTAGAAATATTGGGGATTAATTAGAATGCAACCATATGGAGCTAATTACGCGGGGGTGTATTCCTTACCAGAACAAGCTCAAGCTCCTTGGTCTTCGGATCCGTGGTAAGCTCCTTTGTTACCGGGTCCTCCTTGTACCGGGCCCTGAGAAAGTTCCTGGTCTGCTTGTCACTGTATTTCTCGAAGCGGGGCGGTAGGCCTTGCTCGGCACGCTCTGCGTCCTCCTTGTCCCATACAGGCTCCGCCACTCTGTAACCGCCGGGACCGAGTTGGTGGACCCCTATGTTCAACTGCCACATTTCTTTCCCCCACTGACTTGATTCGGAGGTTGCGGGGCTCTCACACTTGATCTTGAACTCCTTGTAGTCATCTTCGCTCATCAAAGGATATTTCACCTTGATCTTCTCATAACTATCACCTTTGTCAATCATTTCCTTCACCGTGCTTTTCCAAGTAGACAGGGCCGTGCTCATCGTCGTGAGGGCGGCACCGTTCACTTTATTACCCAAGAGGCGTGTGTTTGCGAACTTAGCGGGGAACTTGTATCGTTCGTGCAGCTTCGTGAAGAGGAGGCTGCGCAAATTCCCTCGGTCCTTATGCCTTAGGTTCTAGGTGTTGATCGAGGCGGTGCTCCGGAGAATGCACCCGAGCTGAATCGAGTACCCCTTGACTACGTGTTTGGGCGTCGTCAGATGCCCGTCGGAGTTCACTTCAGTAAATTCCTCCCTGACGGTGCCGAGCACGTTCGGGCGCCGGTCCTTCCATTGCCTCTTCGGTTGGCTGCCATCTGTGCGTGCGCCGCCATCATCAGTGGTGGCATCCGCGGCGCCATCATCAGTGGTGTCATCCCCGACGCCACTAGGGGTTGTGTAGTCAGGATCGGTGTCTTCCGTGGCATCCTCATAGCGGTGAGGTTCTTCCTCCAACTCCTGGGACAGCTCCCAGAATAGCTTGCCGCCCGAACCGCCGGCCTCATCGTTGTGGGCCATGTTTCGCTCTAAATAGGAAAAAGGTTTGGTCAAAAAGTTGGTTATTGTAAAGGAACAAGATCATGGTCTCATCATTTAGGGTTTGTCGACACCGAGGCATCCTAAAAGCTAAGCTTTTATCATTTAGGGTTTGTCGACGCCGAGGCACCCTAAAAGCCTAAGCGTACATCATTTAGGTTCTCATCGACACCGAGGCACCCTAAAAGCCAAGGTTTCATCATTTAGGGTTTGTCGACGCCGAGGCACCCTAAATGCTAAGTTTTCATCATTTAGGGTTTATCGATGCCGAGGCACCCTAGGTTGGGCCTAATCACTTGGCACTAATTAGTTGGCTCTATTGCCACCTATGTTGGGTTTATCATCTAGGGTTTATCGATGCTGAGGAGAATTTCTAAGTTGGGCCTAATCACTTGGCTCTATTGCCACCTATGGTTTAATGCAGCAAGAATAAAGGGGTAGTTGATCCTACTTAATTAAGTACTAAGATACCCCGGCCCATGCATTAGTAGCAAGTACCTCATATGTCCGATTTTTAGCAAAGTCATGCTAAAATTCACGGAAAATTTCAGCATGACCTTTGCTGAAAATAGGACATATGGAGTACCCGAATTTGCCGGAACGGAAGTTAATCGACATTCCGGCAAACTCAAGGGCCTCTCGGGGTACCTGCAAAATCATCACGACACGAAGGGCCTCTCAAGGGCCTCAAGCAGCAGCGGCGTCTCCCAGGACCCCATTTTTTTGCTAAATTTCTTTGAGCAACAATCAGAGCAGAAAATTCAGCATATTTCTATACAATTTTTTGGTATATATCAGGTTTTGGCTGCATTTGCAAATGCATTCCATGTACTGAACCCTCGAGAATTCCTAGCATGAGGTTTGTCCATCACTTTTGGCTCACTTATTAATCTACTCATGCTATGTCAATATCCACATGCTATGTCATCTGATGTTCCTGAATCATTGTAGTTTAGGCACCATACAAGATTGTTAGTTCAATGTGCTTTATATCCTAGTTATACTACTGCAGGAAAGGAGGATCATCATACACATATATATGTATAGCAATTGACAGGAGCTTCATCATTTTTAGTAACAACAATACATATATAGCAATTGGAAGCAAACAGATGTATACATGAGATAGAAATGTAGTGCTGAAAGTTTAATGCTTACAAAAGACTTGCTGAAATAGTGAAAAATATGGAGTCACCAAGCTGGCTAAGAAACTCCCAAAGTCCACTAGCAAATCCAAGATCTAATCATGTTACACACATCATAACAATTTAAGATAATTAGGATAAGGATAGTAGGAAATGAAAAAGAAAGAGCTCAAAAAACAATCACAACAGAAAATTAATAAAAACCTAGTCCTAGAAGAAAATAAATCCTAAAAGAAAAGAAATCCTAAAATCTAGAGCAAGTCCTAGCAGTAGTAGTCCAACTAGATGGCCACCACTACTACTCCTATCTCTGTTTAGCATCATCCACACGATAGTCCTAACTCTGTGAATTTCAAAAATAAAATAGAAGTCATGTATATAGTTCAAAGTTTGAAACATAAGGCAAGATAGTCCCAATCTTTGAGACTTCTCTTATGGTATATATATATACTGATTAATTACTGAATTTGAGCATGTTGTATCACCCGCGGACTATTACGCGGTCGCGATGACGGAGCTGGGAGTGCATGGCAAGCAAAGAGGAGAAGGTGATGTGAGATAAATAATAATCATGAGCAAATTGCAGGGCATATGAGTTGGCCATTGGAATTTTGTTTGACACAGCTGAACAGCAAAGAAGGTGCCGTAGAAGCAGCTGCTACTGCTAGCTCCACTACATACATACTAGCCACTCTAAAACTACATCAAAATCAATGGGAGATGTATTCATAAGCAAGTTAAGCCCTGGAAGGGCGCAAATGTACAGACAAGAACAAGGCATAACACATAAAAATCTTCATAAACAAGTCATATATCATAGGAGATCTATTAAGCCCTGGAACGGCGGAGACAGGGGCATGGAGAAACGCACCTTAGTGGAGAAGAATCGGGAGGGCCAAGGGGAGCGGGAAGCAGAGATCTTAGGAGCAGATACCTCCACAGACGGTGAGGCCGTGGTGGCCGGAGGTGGAAGAAGGCGCAGACGTCGTAGACGGTGGAGGCGTCGGTGTCGTAGAGGCGCCGGAGACCTTGCCCTGCGAGACAGAGAAGGGGCCGTCAGCTGCGCAGGCGGGGGGCAAGGGGAGGAGGAGGAGGGGCAAGGGGAGGAGGATGGTCGAGGGGCGTATGGTGCTGCATCACTGCTCGGCACAGACGACGAGGAGGAGTGGTCCGGCGAGGGTCGGGGCGGGGGTGGGGGCGCGGGGCCGCGGGGGCCGCAGGGGTGGAGTCCGGTGAGGGTCGGGGCGGCGGCGTCGTGGGTCGGGGCGGCGTGCGGGTGGATCGGGTGGCGAGGGAGAGAGGGTCGAAGGGGATCTGGCGAGGGAGAGGGAGGATAGCTAGGGGGAAGCTTACTAATGGCGCACCACACCTCGGTGCGCCATTAGAAATCTTTTTTTAGATAGCAATGGCGCACCCCGCAGCGGTGCGCCATTAGAATGTTTTTCTTACAGTTCGAGCACAGGTTATATTGCACCTAACCCAATCCACATCAGAACCCGCCCACTAGCCCGACTGGTCAGGAGGTCCCGGGTTCGATTCCCAGGCTCCGCAATATTTTTTTTGCATTTTAAATGTTGTTTGATATTTATTTGTGTTTAAATATGTTCAAACTTGTTTAAATCATAACAGTAATATTTTTTATAAAAACAGTAATAATTTTTAAAAAATATGTTCAAATTTGTTACTTGAAAATATCATTGGCGGCGGCGGTGGAGCGGGGGAGGGTGCGGGGGGTGCCCGTTGGCGGCGGTAGAGCGGGGGAGGGTGCGGGGGGCCGGGTGCTCGTCGGCGGTGGTGGAGGGGGATCAAGATCGAGTGTCCTCATGAATTCAAAAAGTGCTCGTGAAATTTTAAAATATTCATGATATCAAAAAGTGCCCATGAAATACAATCGAGAAATGAAGACTACGATTTAAATACAATTGATCTTAGCTAGCTATCTGTTCACAATCTTCTTGCCCTTCTTTTTCGCAAATGGAGTTCTTCTATGGAACGGACGTCCTTTAGGTAGGGTGGTCCTGCTTCTTCTTGTGGTGTGTGCTGCTACTTCATCGTCGTCGTCATGTTCGATCTTCGGGTCGCCGTACTTGTCGAAGTCTTGCTCATTGGCTACTCCATCCATTCTGATGATCTTCCTTTTGCCTCTCCTCACGACAACACGACTGGGCTTTGACGGGTCGGTAATGAAGAAGCATTGGTCCACTTGGGAAGCCAGTACCCATGGCTCATTTTTCGCGGTGACGTTTGCGCCCGCGGTCTTGGATTTGGCTTCGGGTATAACCATGGTGGTGAAATACCGGTCTTCTTTTAGGACGCTCTTGGCCCATCTGACACGGAACATCGGGACCTTCTCTCCAGCGTAGCTCAGCTCCCAGATCTCCTCGATCCTTCTGCAGTATCTGTCCTTGTCGTTACCGGTGTAGGATTCCATCGTTACCCCGGAGTTCTGATAACCATCGCTCTTCATGTCCTTGTTCTCGGTGTAGAATGTGTAGCCGTTGATATCGTACGCCTCATAGGTCATCAGGTTGTGCTCGGCGCCCTGTGACAAGGCGAATATGAGTTGTTCTTCCGCGGAAGAATCCTCATGTAAAGGGTATGACAGAAGCTTCTGCTTGAACCAACGCGTGAAACATGAGTTGTGCTCTTTGATTATATCTCCGTCTGTCCTCTGTTGGCCTCGGTCATTGTACGTCTTCTCAATAAAGGTTTTGTGCTCTACCACCCAAGGATCGACCACGTCTATGTGTTGTAGCGCTACTAGGTTTGCTCTTTCAAAGTCGGCGAGTCGACCCTCGAAGTTGACATGCATTTCGTGGTGACCCTCACGGTGACCCCATCCAGCGAGCCTGCCGAGGTGCCTGTTGACGGGCAGACCAACGGGGTTCTCGATGCCTAGATAATTCGTGCAGTAGGAGATGCACTCTTCGGTCAGAAAGCCCCTGGCTATACTTCCCTCTGGACGTGACATGTTGCGAACGTATCCTTTGATGACACCATTCATCCTTTCGAATGGCATCATGCTGTGCAGGAACGTCGGCCCGAGTTGGATGATATCCTCCACGATATGGACCAGCAGATGCACCATAATGTCGAAGAATGCGGGCGGGAAGTACATCTCAAGCTGCTGCCTGATGCCCATTGATTTCAAGTCTGCCCTTGCTTTCGGCCCATCTTTGGTCCTCTCTGGCATGTTGAGCAGGGTACCAAGTAGACTCTCGCACACGTTCTTCGTGATATGCATGGCATCAAGGCTGTGAGGCACACGGTGGATCTTCCAGTACGGCAAGTCCCAGAAAATAGACCTTGTTTTCCATACCTTCAGTAGCGGCTATGGCGCCTTTCGCTTCTTTCCCGGCTCTGGCGCCTTTTGCTTCTTTCCCGGCAGTGGGCAATCTTTCCAATTTTTCAACAGCTCGTCTATTTCCTCGCCGCTCCTCGTACGCGCGCGTTTTCGGGGTTCGGTTTCACCATCAAACAGATCCTTGCGTTTCCTCCATGGGTCATCGTCGCGAAGCCACCTTCGATGTCCCATGAACACGGTTTTCGAAGACCCGGGATCTCTATCTAGCTGGCGATACGTTGTGTCATCCATGCACCTTACGCATCCAGAAAATCCGTGGACTACCTGCCCCGCGAGATATCCGTAACCGAGATAGTCATGCACCGTCGTGAGTAGTGCGGCTCTCATAAGGAAATATTCTTTCTCTGCGGCGTCCCACGTATTGGCTGGCGTTTTCCACAGCGTGTCTAGCTCCTCTTTTAGCAGCCCTGGATACAGATTGATGTCATTCCCTGGTTGTTTCGGCCCTTCAATTAGCATACTCATGTGAATGTACTTCCTCTTCATGCACAACTAGGGGGGAAGGTTGTACATCCACACAAACACAGGCCAGGTGCTATGTGTGCTTCTCTGGCTGCCAAACGGATTGACTCCATCGGTGCTCGCGCCCAGCACGATGTTCCTTGGATCCTTCACAAATTCTGGGTATTCGAAGTTCAACGCTTGCCACTAGCTCGCATCCTTAGGGTGATTCAGCATCTTGTCTTTTTTATTTATCTCCGGATCATTCCCGTCATCTTCCCGCTTCTTCTCCTCCCTATCTGCGTGCCAACGCAGGAGCTTTGCTACCTTAGGGTCCATGAAATACCGCTGCAGACGAGGAGTGATCGGAAAGTACCACACCAATTTTCGAGGAGCTTTCTTCCGCTTCTTGTATCGAGTGACGCCGCACACCGGACATATGGTAGACTCCGCGTGATCGTCCCGATAAATGATGCAATTGTTCATGCACACATGGTATTTCACGTGCGGTAAATCCAGAGGACACACGATTTTCTTCGCCTCCTCGAAACTGGTCGGGCACTTGTTCCCCTTGGGAAGATGTTCGTGCCAGAATGACATGTTCTCGTCGAAGCATGCGTCGGTCATTTTGTGTTTTACCTTCATCTCCAGAGCCATGAGCGTTACTTTCAGGCGGGTATCCTCGGGCCTGCATCCTTCATACAATGTAGTAACCGCGTCTATCTCCAGTTGATCCAGCTTGGCTTTCTCTCGGACGGCAGCTCTTGCGTTATCCGTCTACTTGAGAAGCAGCTCTTGAATATGAGGGTCCTACACCCAACCTCCATCGTCGTATGCTCCGGCATCTTCATCTTCATGATCATGCCCTTCGTCTTGATCTTCCTCATCATCATGTACGACATCTTCTACATGATGACTGTGTACAGCATCACCGTCGTGATCATGTCCTAGAGATTCTTCGTCTTCTCGCCCGCCCTCGCCGCGGTGGTACTTGTCTTGTTGCCCTTCCTCATTTCTTGCCCGACCCCCATGGATGACTTCATAGTCATCTTCATCACCTTGCCACCGATAGCCATCCATGAAACCACGCAAAAGCAGGTGGTCCCGCACCTGCCCGGAATCCAGGTCCACAATAAGGCTCTTCAGCTTGCATCTTCGACACGGACATCTTATCTCTGTCTCGTTCTTTTGAAGCATCTCGGCCTTCGCGGAGCTCAAAAACCTATTCATGATGCCTTCGGTCATCGTGCGGACCATGGTCGCCTGCGGGGTAGAGCAAAACGATATTTTAGAACCAAGAAAAAATTTGGCATGACCTTCCCTAAAAATAGGACCAAAAAGAATGCATAGTGCCAAAATTCTCGCCGAAACGGAAATGAATCAACATTTCGGCAAAATATTGGCAACTATCGCATTTCAAATACCGGTACCTGCAAACACAAACATATATGCAACACCACAAACACATGCAACACCACAAACATACATAGATCTAGCTAGGCCACAAAAAGTGCATGTGCACGTTGTTGGAGCGAGCTAGGGAGAAAAAAGTAGATCTACATCATGAAGATAGCTTTCCCCTTACTTACCTATCAAAAAAGGTAATTTCACCACTTAATTTTGATGAATCTATGGTGGAAATGATGTGAGGAGGAGGAGGCAGCCGAAAGCTTGGAGAAGGAGGTGGAGGGAATGAAGTGGGGAAAGTGAGTGGGTAGGTGTGGCTGTCCAAAATATCATGTTGGGGTCCCAGGTTACTAATGGCGCACCACCTGCAAGTGTGCCATTAGTAACCCTGGTTACTAATGGCGCACCTGCAGGTGGTGCGCCATTAGTAATTTTGCAGAAAAGTAAAATATATATATATATATACTAATGGCGCACTTTTACAGGGTGCGCCATTAGTAGTTTAAACTAGTAATGGCGCACTGTGAGGTGGTGCGTCATTAGTAGTTTTGCAAAAAAAGAATAAAAAAAATTCAGTACTGGCGCACTCCCTGTCTGGTGCGCCATTACTAGTTAGAACTAGTAATGGCGCACTTCGGTAGAATGCACCATTAGTATGTATGTAAAAATGAAAAAAAAAATATCACTAGTGGCGCACCTATTTTCTGGTGCGCCATTAGTGTCTTCCACACTAATGGCGCATCACCAACTGGTGCGCCATTAGTATATAGTAGTGGCGCACTACTTCCTTGGTGCGCCATTAGTGTCAATCCTATCTGTAGCCCTTTTCCTAGTAGTGGGGGGGGGGGTTACCGGAACCCCCCCCCCCCCCCGGGGTTAATGTGCCATAGTGGACCTTAGTGGAGAATAGGAGAGGCGGCCAGGGCAAGGGCCGCGCGCCCCTTCTCCTAGTCCGAATAGGACAAGGAGAGGGGGCGGCACCCCCCCTTTCCTTCTTCTCCTCCACCTCTTTCCCCCTCCACTCCTAGTCCAACAAGGAAAAGGGAGGGAGTCCTACTCCCGGTAGGAGTAGGACTCCTCCTGGTGCGCCCCCTCAAGGCCGGCCGCACCTCCCCCTTGCTCCTTTATAGCGGGGGCAGGGGGCACCCTAGAGACACAACAATTGATCGTTTGATCTTTTAGCCGTGTGCGGTGCCCCCCTCCACCATAGTCCACCTCGATAATACTGTAGCGGTGCTTAGGCAAAGCCCTGCGTCGGTAGAACATCGTCATCGTCACCACGCCGTCGTGCTGACAAAACTCTCCCTCAAAACTCGACTGGATCGGAGTTCGAGGGACGTCATCGGGCTGAACGTGTGCTGAACTCGGAGGTGCCGTGCGTTCGGTACTTGATAGGTCGGATCGTGAAGACGTACGACTACATCAACCGCATTGTGTTAAAACTTCCGCTTTCGGTCTACGAGGGTACGCGAACAACACTCTCCCCTCTCGTTGCTATGCATCACCATGATCTTGCGTGTGCGTAGGAATTTTTTGAAATTACTACGTTCCCCAACATGCAGACCCGTTGACTAAGCCTCTCTCATGAACAAAACAGGATCAACACCAGGACTCCATGGGTGTTAGAATCATTACTATGTAATCTAGATTAGTGACTCTAGTGCAAGTGGGAGACTGAAGGAAATATGCCTTAGAGGCGATAACAAAGTTGTTATTTATATTTCCTTATATCATGATAAATGTTTATTATTCATGCTAGAATTGTATTAACTAGAAACTTAGTACATGTGTGAATACATAGACAAAATGAGTGTCACTAGTATGCCTCTACTAGACTAGCTCGTTAATCAAAGATGGTTAAGTTTCCTAGCCATGGACAAGAGTTGTCATTTGATGAACGGGATCACATCATTAGAGAATGATGTGATTGACTTGACCCATCCGTTAGCTTAGCACTTTGATCGTTTAGTTTACTGCTGTTGCTTTCTTCATAACTTATACATGTTCCTATGACTATGAGATTATGCAACTCCCGAATACCGGAGGAACACTTAGTGTGCTATCAAACGTCACAACGTAACTGGGTGACTATAAAGATGCTCTACAAGTATCTCCAATGGTGTTTGTTTAGTTGGCATAGATCGAGATTACGATTTGTCACTCCGTGTATCGGAGAGGTATCTCTGGGCCCTCTCGGTAATGCACATCACTATAAGCCTTGCAAGTAATGTGACTAATGAGTTAGTTACAGGATGTTGCATTACGGAACGAGTAAATAGACTTGCCGGTAACGAGATTGAACTAGGTATTGAGATACCGACGGTTGAATCTCGGGCAAGTAACATACTGATGAGAAAGGGAACAATGTATGTTGTTATGCGGTTTGACCGATAAAGATCTTGGTAGAATATGTAGGAACCAATATGAGCATCCAGGTTCCGCTATTGGTTATTGGCTGGAGATGAGTCTCGGTCATGTCTACATAGTTCTCGAACCCGTAGGGTCCGCATGCTTAACAATCGGTATTATGAGTTTATGTGTTTTGATGTACCGAAGGTAGTTAGGAGTCCTGGATATGATCACGGACATGACGATGAGTCTCGAAATGGTCAAGACATAAAGATCGATATATTGGAAGGCTATGTTTGGACATCGAAATGGTTCCGGGTGAGTTCAGGCATTTACCGGAGTACCGGGGGGTTACCAGAACCCCCTGGGGAGTGTATGGGCCTTAATGGGCCTTAGTGGGAGAGAGGAGGAGGCGGCCTAGGTGGGGGCGCGCCCCCCAATCCAAATCCGAATTGGGGTGGGGGCCAGCCCCTCTTTCCTTCTCCATCTCTTCCCCTTCCTTCTCTCCTACTCCAACAAGGGAAAGGGGGAATCCTACTCCCATCGGGAATAGGACTCCCCCCTTGAGGCACGCCATAGAGGGCCGGCCCTTCCCCTCCTCCACTCCTTTATATACGGCGGAGGGGGGCACCCCATAGACACACAAGTTGATTGCTTAACCGTGTGCGGTGCCCCCCTCCATAGATTTTCACCTTGGTCATATCGTTGTAGTGCTTAGGCGAAGCCCTGCGTCAGTAACTTCATCATCACCATCATCACGTCGTCATGCTGACGAAGCTCTCCCTCGACACTCAGCTGGATCTAGAGTTCATGGGACGTCACCGAGCTGAACATGTGCAAATCGCGGAGGTGTCGTACCTTCGGTGCTAGGATATGTCGGATCATGAAGCCGTATGACTACATCAACCGTGTTGTCATAACGCTTCCGCTTATGGTCTATGAGGGTATGTGTACAACGCTCTTCCCTCTCGTTGCTATGCATCACCTAGATGGATCTTGCGTGTGCGTAGGAAAATTTTGAAATTACCGCGTTCTCCAATAGGGGGGGGGGGCGTCGGGAGGGGGGGATCGCAAGTGCATGTTTTTCAAAGGCCAATCGAAAGTGTAAGTTTCTCTACGGTAGTCACAATTGCAAGTTCTTTGAAGATCGGTCGCGATTGCAAGTTTCTCTAGGGTAGTCGCAATTACAACTTTTCAAAGGAGGCGCAACTACACATTTTCTCTAGGGTAGTTGTAACTACAAGTTTTCGCGAGGGGGGGGGGTCGGGAGGGCTGGGTAGTTGCTTTTTTTTACCACAAAGCATCATGAGCTAACTTATTCTTTTTAAAATGCACCTAAAAGTTTTTTTTTTCACTGTTTTGATTTTTGCCAAGGTGTTGGAAGGACGAGAGAAGGGGTCGGTAGTTATATGGGGATTTTCTTCGTCTTCTTCTTATTTTTGTTTTTCGTCTTAGTTTTTTTCTTTTCATCTTTTTTTTCCCTTTTTTAGTTATACGGGGTTCATCAACAGTTCTTACTGAAACATTGACCCACCATCCACATTCCTCCATCATCATCCCAAAACACAAATGTTACTGTTTCAGGAATTTTTTTGTCTTTTTTTATTGAGAAAATTCCTTATTTGACACTGTCTTAAAATCTTATTCCTTATTTGATACTAGAAAAGTTTTTTTTCCCTATTTGACACTAGTCCTAAATTTTATTCCATATACGACACTTCCGTCCATTTTGAGCCTAAATGACACCTGAAAAGACGATTTTGCCCTTCATGCGATATGTGTGTGCGCGCGTGTGTGCTGTTGCATGTGTGGGTGCACGCGCACATGTGTGCTGCTGCTGCATGTGTGTGTGCATGTGTGCTGCTGCGTGTGTGTTTGCTACTGTGTGTGTACGTGCGCGCGCGTGTGTGTGCGCTGTTGCGTGCCTATGCATGTGCTGCCTGCGTGTGTGTGTGCTGCGAGCGTGTTGCTGCGTGTATGTGTGCGTGCATGTGTGTTGCTGCGTGTGTGCGTGTGTGTGTGCACGTGCGTGTTGTTGCGTGTGTGTGCGCGTGCGTGTGTGTTGGTGCATGTGTATGTGTTGTTGCGTGTGTGCTCCTGCCCTCGCACTGATGCTGCGTGTGTGCGCTATTGCCCCCCACACACATACCACATGAGGGGCAAAAGAGTCTTTTTGGATGTCATTTAGGCTCAAAATGGACGGAAATGTCATATAAGGAATAAAATTTAGAACTTGTGTCAAATAGGAAAGAAATTTTTTTCCAGTGTCAAATAAGGAAGCAGATTTTAAAATAGTGTTAAATAAGGAATTTTTTCTTTTTTGTTTGCCTATTGTTCTCTCTGTGATATTTTCAAGGTCCCAATGCAGTTTTTTTTCTCTGTTACTTTTTTCTTTCTTTTTGTTTTCTCTCCTTTTCTTTTTCTTTTTTTTCTTTTTCTGTTTCGTTTCGTTTAATTTTTATGTTTTTTCATGTTTTCTTTCTTTTTTGAAAAATGTTCATGATTTTCCAAAAATATTTATAAAATTCGACAAATGTTTTTCTTTCTCATAAATTATTCAAAAATCCAAAATGGATAATAAATAATTTGTACTTCAAAATGCTGTGAGTTTCACATTTTGTTTAGAAATTGAAAAAGTTTCTGTTTTTAAATGTTGGTCACTTTTTAAATTTTATTCACAAATTAAAAATGTTATGAATTTCAAAAAATGTTCCCATTTTTTAAAGTCTGTTCATAAATTCAAAATATGTCATTGTTTTCAAATTTTGTTCATAAATTCAAAAAATGAATGCAAGTTTGAGAAATTGCTCACAATAAAAAAACACAATTTTCAAGAAATGTTTGATAAAGTGCTGAAATTGTTCGATCTGTCAGGGTAGATAGTTCTTTAAAGTTTCATGATGTTTATTAATCACCAACTCTATCAGCTCTATTGTGTTGCAACACGCGCTCAGCAGTGATAGAGCTCCCATGTGAGCGGCTTTTTTGACGTGATACAACGTTGCGTCTACCAATGGGCGGGCACATTCCGGGGCTATAGCCTGTGCAACATGCAGAAATTGGCCGCAACGAGTTTCTAGACAAGCCGAAACCCGTAGATAGCAACAATCCACATCAGTGTGAAAGTCCCTACATAATTTTACAACAGACAACACATAATAAAACTTAAATAGTCTAGTTTAAAAAAACTTAAATGGGCTAATGGGGAGAATTACGAGAACCTAGTTTGGGAAACAACCAAAATAGGGCCAAGACAGCTGAGGTAAGGTGAATGATACCAAACTATAACTCATCTAGATGAGTTCTAGGCACTCCCTAAGAAATATTTGAACGAAAACATGTTGATGAACCCCCTTGCGCCTACATCCTCTATCAAACCATGCGTCAAGGTCTATGCCTAAAATATTGCAAAACTCTTAATGACAACAGGATGATCTTTACTCTCGTCGAGCAGTCTCCACTGCGTGCCATATGCGCCTGTGGGGTCGGCCCACAGCTCCCCACCTTATATCTATTTGTAGAGCCATCTCTTCCACACGTTTCTCCCCCCCCCCCTTTCGTCTTCTCCACCGCGCGCAAGCAGAGGAGAGGACCCCACGATGAGCACCACCACCGCCGCCTACTTCAACCAGAAAACCCTCCAGTAGCCCGGCCTTCCTATTCACCCTCGAATTCGACCCCCTCTGCCAAATCTTCCTTCCCGTGAGGAGTTGCCGTTGCCTGCCCTTTGCCGCCCCGCACGTCGGAGCTCACCAAGGCGATGTTTTTGTTCGTTGATTGTTGCCGACGCTGCAAGCCGGTGATGCAGCAGCTCGCCGACTGTTGCCGGCGCTGCAAGCCGAGGGCGATGCAGCACCTTGTCGACTGTTGCGGCGCTGCAAACGAGATGGCTGAAGGATCATTGGCACTGTGATGCAGCAATCTTCGGTCTTGCGGAAGGTTCGTGATGTGAGCTGGACTACAAGGAGGTGTCCTCGTGGTGCGCGGAGGGTGGCGCCGCCGGCACTACAACGACGAAGCTGCAAGAGTGATCAGTTATGGTGTTGCACTCTATGATATCTCTGTTGTACATGCAGTGTACTTCATTTGCCTTTTTAGCATAACAACCCCATCACTCATCTTTGTACATAACTTTGATGATTGTTAATAGAAAATTACCGTAGAACAATTTTTCTACGGTCAAAGCCTAAAAAAAACTCAACACTCATCTTTATTATTAATCTTGCATTTTTAATACTTCCCCCGATTCATATTAATTGTTGCTAATTTTGTATAACTTTATATTAAAATTGTACTAAATCAACAACAATTAATATGGACGGTAGGGAGTACATTTTTTGATTTCTTTTTGCATCCCGGGTGCAACTGCATCCTCAAGCCAAAACACCTCTTTTTTTTTTTGCGGAAACATAGATATTTATACTGATGTATTTCTTTTGTTCATTTGCATGTACATACATATGTCGGAACATTTATATGATAGTCCGATTACTTGATTCAGAACCATAGTTTTCAATTATCCACGTCCTTCAAGCTGAATAGGGACAAGTACATTTTTTGTCGTCCTTCGTCTATAATAACAATGCTCGATTTCATGTTTCCTTCTATACATAAAAAGTACAACTACACTAATTAGGTTGCAGTTCTGATTACCATGTATACGTGTTGCTGATTCTTCTATTGGGCATGTGATTCCTTTTAAATGTTTCTTGGAAGTCCATATTTTATTCTATTTTCATTCTGATTGTCACATAGTCGCATTTTTTCTCTTAATTCATGATGTATAATTACCGGTTAGGAGAAAATTGCCTGCCAAGTTCGCGTACATTTCGAACACTTCCAATATTAACACGAAAAGTTTTCGGTTTTCTTAGTATTTTCGAATTTTCAAAGTCATTAGCCCGTGCGGACGCCCGGGTTGATGACTAGTATACACAAATTGGTATAGACCACGGGTAATATACCATATTCCATTTTCTAAAAAGCTATGCATAAATATATCAAAGCAAGAGTGATCAATCATGGTATTGCACTCTGTGATGTCTCGGTTGCCCATGCAGCGTACTTCATTTGAATCCTTTTTAGCATAACGACCACATCGCTCATCTTTATCCTATCGCAAGGCGAGTCATTGGAGCAGAGCAAACCAACTTCCAATACCGGCAGAAGGAAGTTACCGTGCAAGTTGCAACTTGAGGAGGAGCCTTGCAGTAGCCGGGCATCAACGACATGGGTCAGCTCTGCGGGAAATGACTGGTAAACCCATCGCCTAAGGCTTAGTTCTCCGACGAACATAGCATCTGTAGGCTTCCTTCCAGTAAAAACTTCAAGGAGCATTATTCCGTAGCTAAACACATCACTCAGTCGTGATGCTTTTCCATATGACCCATACTCTACACAAGCAAAAGATGAACACAGATTTCAACATGACTCATGAGTCTAACAAGAAATGGATATATACATATTAAGCAATATAGCCAATCTTAAGTACCTGGTGACATGTATCCAATTGTACCAGGCATGTTTGAAGAGATCGTTGAGCTATCCTCACATTGTAGTAACCTTGCAATGCCAAAGTCCGCCACATGTGCAGTCATGTCCTCATCAAACAATACATTGCTAGGCTTCAAGTCACAATGCAAAACCACTTCATGGTATCCATGGTGCAGATACTCCATTGCCATCGATACGTCAAGCATAGCGCCTAACCTCTCACGAAACCCGAATTGTCTTGCCCCATCTTCTGAGTGGTGAAGTAGCATGTCTAAGCTGCCGTTGGGCATGTACTGCAACACCAGTGCTATGAAGTCCATGTTATAGCATGTGTTAATTACCCGTATCAGGTTGCGGTGACGCGCCATGCGGAACACACGACATTCCGCTTCAAAGCTCTTAACGCTGTGCTTGGACCGCATATCGAGAACCTTTATTGCAACCACCAAACCGCTGCTCAGTTGGTCCTTAAAAACTTTTCCAAAGCCCCCAGATCCCAACATGTGATCTTCACTAAAATTATCTGTGGCGCGGACAAGATCGACATGAGAGATTAACTGATGGCTTACCGGGTCTTCCAGATCAATAGAAGCTTCGACCTTGCCTTTCTCAAGTTTCTTTCCGATTGATAGGCACCAAGAGTAGAAGCAAAAAGCAGTAGCGCCAAGAGCTATAGTG
The DNA here is from genome assembly GCF_003073215.2 of Triticum urartu. Lineage (NCBI taxonomy): Eukaryota > Viridiplantae > Streptophyta > Magnoliopsida > Poales > Poaceae > Triticum > Triticum urartu. The sequence continues at coordinate 71,971,225 of NC_053026.1, read as the reverse complement.
GCACCCGGGAGTATGATTATCAGCAAACTGGAGGCCATTGGGGTTTCACTTTGTTTGATCTATGTGTCTGTACGTATTTGCCTGAGTGTTGGTTGCTGCATCGGTGGAGCCTGGATGTGCTTATATTGATGGATGGCCCGGGTGAAAAGGAAGCTAGGTAGACAGAAAAGTCATGGTTGGCAGGGATTGCAATTTACGGAGATGCCCCTGATTGAGCCTTGGCTCGGTCAATGCTGGCTGAAAAATACTATGTGGCGGTGTGTATACATACGTAGCTTCGTTCTATCGATGAGCCCCTTCGCAGATGGTCTTTGTAAATTGGTAAATGTTTAGGAACGGCCGGCCGGCCAGCAATTGGGCCGATCGCGCGGGCGTCCTACGAATGGCGCTTTATCCATCGGTTCTCAGGTCTGCCGTCTGCGTTGGGTCGAGGCAACCAATCCATCGTATCGTATGTATAGCAGCCTTCCCTGTCCTCCACACACTGCCCTTTCTCCCCTCAACCTTATCTACAGGGTGAGACAAAACCAGGGCCGTCTCTAGAAATTTGAGGCCCCGCTGCGAATTTTAAGACGAGGCCCTAAAATTAAAAAATGACGTGGGTTGTAGCCTTCTAAATGGATGACGACGACCACTTACAAAAATAGTGGTGGACAACAAATGTTTTTTTAGCATGGCAAAATTTGTAGCATCGATTTAAAAAATATATTTATTTTTTTCAAAAAAGGAGGACTCCCCGGCCTCTGCATCATCAGAATGATGCATATGGCCAATTTTATAAATAAACAAATAAGTTCAATAAGGTCTAAAAGTCTGAAACAAACTAACACGGCAAACTCACAAAGAGCTAAAGAGCCAAAAACACACTAGCCAAAAAAAGGCCACAACCGGCTGGCATAAGCAAGATAGGAAAACTAATTGCCTATCCTATTACATGACCGCCATCCTAATCGGTTAAAGATATCCCGTGCTACCATCTCCCATCGGATAGATTCAGTAACCAAACGCTCCCTGGCCTTCGTCAGAGTGAGTAGCGACCACATACGGATCAACGTAGTGACTCAGAAAATAACCTGCAAAAAATGAATATTTGTTGTCCTGTTAAAAAACCAAATCATTTCTGCAGTTCCATACTGCACACAATAAAGCACATACTCCTACACGAATGTGTCTCGCTGTTTCGGACTCTATCGTATTAAGCCACGTTCCAAATAACGTGCTGACAGAATTCACATGAGTAATGTTAAAGGCTATGTGCACTGTCCGCCATAAAACTTTGGCCAACGGGCAGTCAAGAAAAAGGTGTTTGATAGTTTCATCCCGATCACAAAAACTACACCTAGTAGGTCATGTCCAGTTACGCTTTGCCAAGTTATCCTTAGTTAAAATGACATGTTTATGTACAAACCACATAAACACTTTAATTTTCAAAGGAACTTTGACTGTCCATACAAATTTAGAAGTAGGAATGGTGCTAGAGTTGATAACATCGAGATACATCGATTTAACTAAGAACGCTACAGACCTAGTAAGCTTCCAGCGCAACTGATCGGGCTGTTGGGATAGCTGAACCTCCATCAGTCTACTCACTAAATGAAGCCATGCTTTCCAACGATTGCCGGCAAGCGTCCTCCTAAACTGAATATTAAGGGGGATGGACTGCAGTATTGTTGCAACATAAGCATCACGTCGTTGAACAATACTATAAAGGGACGGGTACTGAAGCGTGAGTGGAGTCTCTCCTAGCCAAGTATCCTCCCAGAATCGCGTAGTTGTACCATTACCAACTATAAACTTTATCCTATTGAAAAAGGCTGATTTGACTCTCATGAGCCCCTTCCAAAAAGGCGAGTCCATGGGTCTCACTGTCACATGGGACAAAGTTTTGGACTGAAGATACTTACTATGGAGAATCTGCGCCCAGGTGGCATCGGTCTCAACAGATAACTTATACAACCACTTGCTGAGAAGACATCTGTTCTTGACCTCAAGATTCTCAATGCCAAGACCCCCTTGGTCTTTTGGTCGACAAATCATATCCCATTTGGCGAGTGTGTATTTTCTTTTTAGTTCATCGCCCTGCCAGAAGAATCGGGATCGATAGAAGTCCAGCCTTTTCCTAACTCCAACTGGGACTTCGAAGAAAGACAACAGGAACATAGGCATACTCGTGAGCACCGAATTAATAAGAATTAATCGGCCTCCGTATGACATGAGCTTGCCCTTCCAGCAGCTCAGTTTCTTCTCAAAGCGATCATCGATACACTTCCATTCTCTGTTTGTCAGCTTACGATGGTGAATGGGTATATCTAAATATGTAAAAGGTAAAGTCCCCAGTTCGTACCCAAACAATTGCCTATAAGCCTCTTGTTCCTCATTGGCTCTTCCAAAACAGAACAACTCGCTTTTATGGAAGTTAATCTTTAACCCGATCAATTGTTCAAATAAGCATAACACCAGCTTCATATTTCTCGTTTTTGCCAAGTCATGCTCCATAAAGATGATCGTATCATCAGTGTACTGTAGGATAGACACACCTCCATCTACTAGATGAGGCACCAAGCTACCCACCTGACTAGCCTCCTTAGCCCTTCCTATTAGAATTGCCAACATATCAACGACGATGTTAAACAAAATAGGAGACATCAGATCACCTTGTCTCAGGCCCTTAAGTGTCTGGAAATAATAACGTATGTCGTCATTCACTTTAATTCCAACACTCCCTTTTTACGTGAAAGATTCTACCTGGCGTCGCCAAGCTTCATCAAAATCTTTCATACATAAGGCCTGTTGAAGGAAAGGCCATTTGACTTTATCATACGCTTTCTCGAAATCCACCTTGAAAACAACTCCATCTAGTTTTTCCATGTGAATTTCATGGAGCGTTTCATGCAGGACCACAACCCCTTCTAGGATGTTTCTGTCAGGCATGAAAGCAGTTTGGGAATGCTGCACCACAGAATGCGCAATCTGCGTGAGGCTATTAGTCCCAACCTTGGTGAAAATTTTGAAACTAACATTAAGAAGATATATGGGCCTGAACTACTCAATTCTAACATCCTCTGTTTTCTTAGGAAGAAGGGTTATCGTTCCAAAATTCAAGTGAAATAATTGAAGCTGTCCCGAGAATAAGTCATGGAACATCGGTAACAGATCCCCCTTAATAATGTGCCAGCATTTTTTATAGAACTCCGCCGGAAACCCATCTGGCCCTGGAGCCTTATTGTTTTTCATCTGTGAAATGGCCTCAAACACCTCTTTCTCGAAAAAAGGGGCCGTTAGAATATCATTCTCATCAGCCGCAAGTTGAGGAACATCCTCAATCCTAGAATCATCAAGGGAAACACAATTATCCTCTAGAGGCCCAAACAGCTGCTTGTAGTATTCGGTTATGTATAATTTTAGGTTCTCGTGTCCTAAAATCGTTCCTTCATATTGTTCAAGCTGAAAGATCCTCTTCTTTCTATGCTTGCCATTAGCAATCATGTGAAAGAATTGAGTGTTCGCATCCCCCTGGACAACTTTGCGAACCTTAGCCCGCAGCGCCCACTTCAATTCTTCTTCACGGAGAAGCTCTTTCAATCTCATCTCCGCCTCAAGCTTAGCATAAAGCTCTGAGGCCGGCGGAATTGTGGATTCGGCTTTTAAATCTAAGGACTGAATAAGTGTAAGGAGCCTTTCCTTTTCAACCTTATAAATCCCACTAAGATGCTTAGCCCACCCACGCAAGAAACTTCTCAAGTGCCTTATCTTATTCTGCCATCGCTCAATCGCCGTCCTACCTCCTGCATCCTTAGCCCATTCCCTGGCTACCAGATCCAAGAAGCCTTCTCGTTCAAACCAGGCCAGTTCGAACGAAAAGGTGTTTTTGTTCCCCATGTGGGTATCCTCACCAGAGTCCACAAATAAAGGTGTGTGATCTGAAATGCCACGCGGGAGGGCCTCGACTGTTACGAAAGGAAACTTCTGTTCCCAATCGACACTCGCTAGGACTCAATCCAACTTTTCAAACGTCAGATTTGGCAAAGCATTAGCCCAGGTAAATTTTCTACCAGAAAGCTCTATCTCTCTCAGATCCAAACTTTCAATAATGGTATTAAACATGAACGACCATCTCCCATCGAAATTGTCATTGTTCTTTTCCTCTCGCCTTCTAATAATGTTGAAATCGCCCCCAACCAAGATTGGTAGCTGTTCAGAGCCACAAATGCGAACAATATCTGCCAAGAACTCTGGTTGGAGTTCGGGCTGCGCGGCACCATACACCGCCACTAAAGCCCAATTAAACCCATCGGCCTTCGACCTCACCCGAAACTTAACAGCGAATTCTCCCATCACCACACTTCGGACTTCTAGCGAATCGCACCTAACTCCTAGTAAGATCCCACCCGATCTTCCTCTCGGAGGCAGGCAGTGCCAATCAAAATCGACACCGCCCGATAAAGTATTGAGAAACTGTGGTGAAAATTTTCTCTACCAGTCTCCGATAAACCAATAAAATCCAACCTATGCTCGATCGACACGTCTGCAAGGAACCTTCTTTTAGCCAAGTCTTTCTAGCCTCTGCTATTCCAAAAGATTCCTTTCATAATTCTTCATTAATTTTTTTAGTAGTACGGATCCTAGCACTCCTACGCACCGCCGAAGCCGGGTAAATCTTCCGCTTCCACTTGCATTTAGGTTTGTTCTGATCCTCCTGTCGGTCCTCACAATTGGGCTCAGTGGACCTAACTACGGTAGCCTCAAAAGTGTCATCCTCTTCGTCAGACTCAGGAAGAGGTGGTGCAAGATCCGCACAGAAATTATCGAGCACCCTGACCCCCAACGCATCAATATCGGAATCATTCATGGTTTTAACCGCTGCTAAGTTACGAATCATTTCTAGAGCACGTTCGGCTTCGAAATCCAGGATATCATTAACTGATTTTGAAATTCCACTATCATTACTACCTAGTGAAACTCCTAATTGGTTTGCATTATTAATGATCTCATCATTAGAAAAATGCAGAATAGAATTAGAGGTGTTAACCGACATACCAGTAGTGACCTCAATGTCATGAAGCTTGGCCGCCCTCATAGCGCACTGGTGTTGTATGTCATCAACCTTCGAATAGTCCTGGAGACGGCAACTCATCCGTCGCCCTGCAGAGATCGGATCCGGAATCCCTCCAAAAGCAATGACCTCCTCCCGAGTGACTCTGCTTGGAGTAGGGCCACAGGCCTCACCCCTCGAAGAATCGAGGAGCAGTCGAAGGTAGCGGCAGGGAACTCCACGGCGCAACCGGTGTCGACCGCGAACCGCTGCCCTGAGGCGCAGGCGTGCCAGGGGAGAGAAGTGTGTGGGCCGCCTGCCCGTACTCCCCACCCGCCCCAGCCCTTTGGCAAGAGGAATTCGCCAGCGCCGCAAGTGGTGTGGCCGCCCTAAGCACTATAGGGGAAGAGGGAGCCGAGACCACCTGCCCCGGGCCCCCTCCTCTAAGCTCAGCCATCAACTTTGGCGTCGTCGCCGCAATAGGAGAGGAAGGAGTGGAGGCCACCTGCCCCGGACCCCCTCCCCAAGGTACAGCCTCCATCGCCGGTACCGCGGCCTGTGGTGAGATGATGGGCGGAGCGGGAGAACGAGTGGCCACCTGCCGAAGCTCCTCCACCCTGCCATCGACCGAGGTCGTCACAGAGATAATCACCTCCGATCCCCCCAGAACGGGATTGTCAGCATCCTCAAAATCCAGGGTAGGTAGCGCGCGCTCAAACACATCATCGGACTCCATCCGGTCACTCCAGAGTCTGGGCAGAGCAGAAGCAGGCTCAAACGACCCAAATCTCAGAGAAGTCATTGGCACCGAAGAAGGTGGTACCGTCCCATCCCCGGGCGTTTGAGAAACGGACCCCGATCTGCGAGACAACTCTCGTCTAGTGCAAACTTTGAGCACTGTGTTGGTTTTCCCTTGAAGAGGAAAGGGTGATGCAGTAAAGAAGCGTAAGTATTTCCCTCAGTTTTTTGAGAACCAAGGTATCAATCCAGTAGGAGACCACGCGCGAGTCACCTCATACCTACACAAACAAATAAGAACCTCACAACCAACGCGATAAAGGGGTTGTCAATCTCTTCGCGGCCACTTGCAAGAGTGATATCTGATAGAGATAATAATAATAAGATAAATATTTTTGGTATTTTTATGATATAGATTGAAAGTAAAGATTGCAAAATAAAGTAGATAGAAACTTATATAATGGAGAATAGACCCGGGGGGCATAGGTTTCACTAGTGGCTTCTCTCAAGATAGCATAAGTATTACAGTGGGTGAACAAATTACTGTCGAGCAATTGATAGAAAAGCGAATAATTATGAGAATATCTAGGCATGATCATGTATATAGGCATCACGTCCGTGACAAGCTGACCAAAACGATTCTACATCTACTACTATTACTCCACACATCGACCGCTATCCAGCATGCATCTAGAATACTAAGTTCATAAGAACATAGTAATGCCTTAAGAAAGATGCCATGATATAGAGGGATAAACTCATGCAATATGATGTAAACCCCATCTTGTTATCCTCGATGGCAACAATACAATATGTGTCGTTTCCCTTTCTGTCACTTGGGTCGAGCACCGCAAGATTGAACCCAAAGCTAAGCACTTCTCCCATTGCAAGAAAGATCAATCTAGTAGGCCAAACCAAACTGATAATTCGAAGAGACTTGCAAAGATAAACCAATCATACATAAAAGAATTCAGAGAAGATTCAAATATTGTTCATAGATAAACTTGATCATAAACCCACAATTCATCGGATCTCGACAAACACACCGCAAAATAAGATTACATCGAATAGATCTCCAAGAGAATCGAGGAGAACTTTGTATTGAGATCCAAAGAGAGAGAAGAAGCCATCTAGCTACTAGCTATGGACCCGAAGGTCTGAAGTAAACTACTGACACATCATCAGAGGGGCATGGAGTTGATGTAGAGGCCCTCCATGATCAATGCCCCCTCCGGCGGAGCTCCGGAAAAGGCCCCAAGATGGGATCTCTTGGGTACAGAAGGTTGCGGCTGTGGAAATAGGGTTGCGTGGTGCTCCTGGATGTTCTTGGGGTATATGGATATATATAGGAGGAAGAAGTACGTCGGTGGAGCAATGAGGGGCCCACGAGGGTGGAGGGCGAGCCCAGGGGGGTAGGCGCGCCCCCTGCCTCGTGGCCTCTGATACGTCTCCAATGTATCTATAATTTTTGATTGCTCCATGCTATATTATCTTCTGTTTTGGACATTATTGGGCTTTATTATCCACTTTTATATTATTTTTGGGACTGACCTACTAACCGGAGGCCCAGCCCAGAATTGCTGTTTTTTTGCCTATTTTAGGGTTTCGAAGAAAAGGAATATCAAACGGAGTCCAAACGGAATGAAACCTTCGGGAACGTGATTTTTGGAACGAACAAGATCCAGGAGACTTGGACCCTACGTCAAGCAACCAACAGGGAGGCCACGAGGTAGGGGCCGCGCCTATCCCCCCCAGGCGCGACTATCCCCCACGGGCGCGCCCTCCACCCTTATGGGCCCCCTGTTGCTCCACCGACGTACTTCTTCCTCCTATATATACCTACGTACCCCCAAACGATCAAAGACGGAGACAAAACCCTAATTCCACCACCGTAACTTTTTGTATCCACGAGATCCCATCTTGGGGCCTGTTCCGGAGCTCCGCCGGAGGGGGCATCGATCACGGAGGGCTTCTACATCAACACCATAGCCTCTCCGATGAAGTGTGAGTAGTTCACCTCAGACCTTCGGGTCCATAGTTATTAGATAGATGGCTTCTTCTCTCTTTTTGGATCTCAATACAAAGTTCTCCCCCTCTCTTGTGGAGATCTATTCGATGTAACCTTCTTTTTGCAATGTGTTTGTTGAGACTGATGAATTGTGGGTTTATGATCAAGTTTATCTATCAACAATATTTGAATCTTCTCTGAATCCTTTTATGTATGATTGGTTATCTTTGCAAGTCTCTTCGAATTATCAGTTTGGTTTGGCCTACTAGATTGATCTTTCTTGCAATGGGAGAAGTGCTTAGCTTTGGGTTCAATCTTGCGGTGTCCTTTCCCAGTGACAGTAGGGGCAGCAGAGCACATATTGTATTGCTGCCATCGAGGATAACAAGATGGGTTTTTCATCATATTGCATGAGTTTATCCCTCTACATCATGTCATCTTGCTTACGGCGTTACTTTATTCTCTTGAACTTAATACTCTAGATGCATGCTGGATAGCGGTCGATGTGTGGAGTAATAGTAGTAGATGCAGGCAGGAGTCAGTCTACTTGTCTTGGACGTGATGCCTATATACATGATCATACCTAGATATTCTCATAACTATGCTCAATTATGTCAATTCCTCAATAGTAATTTGTTCACCCACCGTAAAATACTTATGCTCTTGAGAGAAGCCACTAGTGAAACCTATGGCCCCGGGGTCTATCTTCATCATATTAATCTTCCAACACTTAGTTATTTCCTTTGCTTTTATTTTACTTTGCATCTTTATCATAAAAATACCAAAAATATTATCTTATCATATCTACCAGATCTCACTCTTGTAAGTGACCGTGTAGGGATTGACAACCCCTTATCGCGTTGGTTACGAGGATTTATTTGTTTTTTGCAGGTGCGAGGGACTCACGCGTAGCCTCCTGCTGGATTGATACCTTGGTTCTCAAAAACTGAGGGAAATACTTATGCTACTTTGCTGCATCACCCTTTCCTCTTCAAGGGAAAACCAACGCATTGCTCAAGAGGTAGCAAGAAGTATTTCTGGTGCCGTTGCCGGGGAGGTCTACGCAAAAGTCAACATACCAAGTACACATCACAAACCCTTATCTCCCGCATTACATTATTTGCCATTTGCCTCTCGTTTTCCTCTCCCCCACTTCACCCTTGCCATTTTATTCGCCCCCCCTCTCTCTCTATCCTCCCTCTCTTTCTCTATTTGCCTCTTTTTTGCCCGTTCCTCGTTTGCTTGTGTGTTGGATTGCTTTCTTGTCATGATGGCTCTTCCCCGATTTGGTGATCTTCACCTTAAAAGGTTAGAAGAAATCGAAAGCAACATTAGGAGTTTTATGGTCTTGCAATTTGAGCATAATAGTCTCTTTAGAAACGAGCTTAAGGAACAAAAATATTTATGAGTTATATGAATAAAGAGCTCGATCATATGCCTAAAGAATTTGATGGTTTGAGATCCCAAATTGCTTGTCTTGAGAAGTTAATAGCTGAAGTTTCGGATAAGCAGGCTACCTTAGTTAATAAGATGGCCGCTAAGCCGGAAGACCATGATAATAAAGATGAAGATCTAAAAGTTATTGATGTGTCCCCTATTAAATCTTTGTTTTGCAATATGAATCTTGATAATGATGGGACTGAATATGATCCACCTTTACCTAGAAGGCGTTCCAAAAATTCGGAGTTTTTAGATCTTGATGCTAAATTTGATAAAAGTGGGATTGAAGAGATCAAAACTCTTGATGTTAATGAACTTACTATTTTTGATTTCAAGAAATTTAATTATGATAATTGCTCTTTGATAGATTGCATTTCTTTGTTGCAATCCGTGCTAAATTCGCCTCATGCTTATAGTCAAAATAAAGCTTTTACTAAACATATCGTTGATGTTTTGATGCAATCTTATGAAGAAAAACTTGAGTTGGAAGTTTCTATCCCTAGAAAAATTTATGATGAGTGGGAACCTACTATTAAAATTAAAATTAAAGATCATGAATGCTATGCTTTGTGTGATTTGGGTGCTAGTGTTTCCACGATTCCAAAGACTTTGTGTGATTTGCTAGGTTTCCGTGATTTTGATGATTGCTCTCTAAACTTGCACCTTGCGGATTCCACTATTAAGAAACCTATGGGAAGAATTAATGATGTTCTTATTGTTGCAAATAGGAATTATGTGCCTGTAGATTTTATCGTTCTTGATATAGATTGCAATCCTTCATGTCCTATTATTCTTAGTAGACCTTTCCTTAGAACGATTGGTGCAATTATTGATATGAAGGAAGGAAATATTAGATTCCAATTTCCGTTAAGGAAAGGCATGGAACACTTTCCTAGAAAGAAAATCAAATTACCTTATGAATCTATTATGAGAGCCACTTATGGATTGCTTACCAAAGATGGCAATACCTAGATCTATCCTTGCTTTTTATGCCTAGCTAGGGGCGTTAAACGATAGCGCTTGTTGGGAGGCAACCCAATTTTATTTTTTCCTTGCTTTCTGCTCCTGTTTATTAATAAATAATTTATCTAGCCTCTTTTTTGGTTGTGTTTTTTTGTGTTTAATTAGTGTTTGTGCCAAGTAGAACCGTTGGGAAGACTTGGGGAGAGTCTTGTTAATCTTGCTGTAAAAAACAGAAACTTTAGCGCTCACGAGAACTGCTGCCATTTTTATTTGGAAAGTGATATTTAGTTAATTATTTTTTGCAGATGATTAATAGATAAATTCCTCACGTCCAGAAATTTATTTTAGAATTTTTGGGGTTCCAGATCTTGCGCTAGCTACAGATTACTACAGACTGTTCTGTTTTTGACAGATTCTGTTTTTCATGTGTTGTTTGCTTATTTTGATGAATCTATGGCTAGTAAAATAGTTTATAAACCATTGAGAAGTTGGAATAAAGTAGGTTTAACACCAATATAAATAAATAATGAGTTCATTACAGTACCTTGAAGTGGTCTTTTGTTTTCTTTCGCTAACGGAGCTCACGAGATTTTCTACTTTAAGTTTTGTGTTGTGAAGTTTTCAAGTTTTGGGTAAGGATTTGATGGATTATGGAACAAGGAGTGGCAAGAGCCTAAGCTTGGGGATGCCCATGGAACCCCCAAGATAATCTAAGGACACCAAAAATCCAAAGCTTGGGGATGCCCCGGAAGGCATCCCCTCTTTCGTCTACTTCCATCGGTAACTTTACTTGGAGCTATATTTTTATTCACCACATGATATGTGTTTTGCTTGGAGCGTCTTGTATGACTCGAGTCTTTGCTTTTTAGTTTACCACAATCATCCTTGCTGTACACACCTTTTGAAAGAGACACACATGATTCGTAAATTATTAGAATACTCTATGTGCTTCACTTATATCTTTCGAGTTATATAGTTTTGCTCTAGTACTTCACTTATATCTTTTAGAGCACGGTGGTGGATTTGTTTTATAGAAACTATTGATCTCTCATGCTTCACTTAGATTATTTTGAGAGTCTTAAATAGCATGGTAATTCGCTTAAATAATCCTAATATGCTAGGTATTCAAGATTATTAAAAACTTTCTTATGAGTGTTTTGAATACTAAGAGAAGTTTGATGCTTGATGATTGTTTTCAGATATGGAGATAGTGATATTAAAGTTGTGCTAGTTGAGTAGTTTTGAAATTGAGAAATACTTGTGTTGAAGTTTGCAAGTCCCGTAACATGCACGTATGGTAAATGTTATGTAACAAATTTGAAACATGAGGTGTTCTTTGACTGTCTTCCTTATGAGTGGCGGTCGGGGACGAGCGATGGTCTTTTCCTACCAATCTATCCCCCTAGGAGCATGCGCGTAGTGCTTGGTTTTTGATGACTTGTAGGTTTTTGCAATAAGTATGTGAGTTCTTTATGACTAATGTTGAGTCCATGGATTATACGCACTCTCACCCTTCCATCATTGCTAGCCTCTTCGGTACCGTGCATTGCCCTTTCTCACATTGAGAGTTGGTGCAAACTTCGCCGGTGCATCCAAACCCCGTGATATGATACGCTCTTTCACACATAAACCTCCTTATATCTTCCTCAAAACAGCCACCACACCTACCTATTATGGCATTTCCATAGCCATTCCGAGATATATTGCCATGCAACTTTCCACCATCCCGTTTATCATGACACATTCATCATTGTCATATTGCTTTGCATGATCATGTAGTTGACATCATATTTGTGGAAAAGCCACTGTTCATAATTCTTTCATACATGCACACTTGATTCATTGCATATCCCGGTACACCGCCGGAGGCATTCATATAGAGTCATACCTTGTTCTAGTATCGAGTTGTAATCATTGAGTTGTAAATAAATAGAAGTGTGATGATCATCATTTAATAGAGCATTGTCCCAATAAAAAAAGAGAAAGGCCAAAAAAAGGCCCCAAAAAAGGGACAATGCTACTATCTTTTTTTCCCACACTTGTGCTTCAAAGTAGCACCATGATCTTCATAGAGAGTCTCTTGTTTTGTCACATTCATATACTAGTGGGAATTTTTCATTATAGAACTTGACTTGTATATTCCAAAAATGGGCCTCCTCAAGTGCCCTAGGTCTTCGTGAGCAAGCAAGTTGGATGCACACCCACTAGTTTCTTTTGAGCTTTCATACATTTATAGGTCTAGTGCATTTGTTGCATGGCAATCCCTACTCCTTGCATTAACATCAATCGATGGGCATCTCCATAGCTCATTGATTAGCCTCATTGATGTGAGACTTTCTCCTTTTTTGTCTTCTCCACATAACCCCCATCATTATACTCTATTCCACCCATAGTGCTATATCCATGGCTCACGCTCATGTATTGCGTGAAGGTTTATAAAGTTTGAGATTACTAAAGTATGAAACAATTGCTTGGCTTGTCATCGGGGTTGTGCATGATCAGAGCATTCTTGTGTGATGAAAATGGAGCATGACTAAACTACATGATTTTGTAGGGATGAACTTTCTTTGGCCATGTTATTTTGAGAAGACATAACTGCTTAATTAGTATGCTTGAAGTATTATTATTTCTATGTCAATATTAAACTTTTATCTTGAATCTTTCAGATCTGAATATTCATGCCACAACTAAGAAGAATTACATTGAAATTATGCCTAGTAGCATTCCACATAAAAAAATTGTTTTTATCATTTACCTACTCGAGGACGAGCAGGAATTAAGCTTGGGGATGCTTGATACATCTCCAACGTATCTATAATTTTTTATTGCTCCATGCTATATTATCTTCTGTTTTGGACATTATTGGGCTTTATTATCCACTTTTATGTTATTTTTGGGACTAACCTACTAACGGAGGCCCAGCCCAAAATTGATGTTTTTGCCTATTTTAGGGTTTTGAAGAAAAGGAATATCAAACGGAGTCCAAACGGAATGAAAACTTCGAGAACATGATTTTTGGAACGAACAAGATCCAGGAGACTTGGACCCTACGTCAAGTAACCAACAGGGAGGCCACGAGGTAGGTGGGGCGCGCCTACCCCCCCCCCCCCAGGCGCGCACTCCACCCTCGTGGGCCCCCTGTTGCTCCACCGACGCACTTCTCCCTCCTATATATACCTACGTACCCCAAATGATCAAATACGGAGCCAAGACCCTAATTCCAAAGCCGTAACTTTATGTATCCACGAGATCCCATCTTGGGGCCTGTTCCGGAGCTCCGTCGGAGGGGGCATCGATCACGGAGGGCTTCTACATCAACACCATAGCCTCTCCGATGAAGTGTGAGTAGTTTACCTCAGACCTTCGGGTCCATAGTTATTAGCTAGATGGCTTCTTCTCTCTTTTTGGATCTCAATACAAAGTTCTCCCCCTCTCTTGTGGAGATCTATTCGATGTAATCTTGTTTTTGCGGCGTGTTTGTTGAGATCGGTGAATTGTGGGTTTATGATCAAGTTTATCTATGAACAATATTTGAATCTTCTCTGAACTCTTTTATGTATGATTGGTTATCTTTGCAAGTCTCTTCGAATTATCAGTTTGGTTTGGCCTACTAGATTGATCTTTCTTGCAATGGGAGAAGTGCTTAGCTTTGGGTTCAATCTTGCGGTGTCCTTTCCCAGTGACAGTAGGGGCAGCAAGGCACGTATTGTATTGTTGCCATCGAGGATAACAAGATGGGGTTTTCATCATATTGCATGAGTTTATCCCTCTACATCATGTCATCATGAGTGACAGTAGGGGCGTTACTCTGTTCTCTTGAACTTAATACTCTATATGCATGCTGGATAGCGGTCGATGTGTGGAGTAATAGTAGATGTAGGCAGGAGTCGGTCTACTTGTCTTGGATGTGATGCCTATATACATGATCATACCTAGATATTCTCATAACTATGCTCAATTATGTAAATTGCTCAACAGTAATTTGTTCACCCGCCGTAAAATACTTATGCTCTTGAGAGAAGCCACTAGTGAAACCTATGTCCCCCGGGTCTATCTTCATCATATTAATCTTCCAACACTTCGTTATTTCCTTTGCTTTGATTTTACTTTGCATCTTTATCATAAAAATACCAAAAATATTATCTTATCATATCTATCAGATCTCAGTCTCGTAAGTGACCGTGTAGGGATTGACAACCCCTTATCGCGTTGGTTGCGAGGATTTATTTGTTTTGTGCAGGTGCGAGGGAATCACGCGTAGCCTCCTACTGGATTGATACCTTGGTTCTCAAAAACTGAGGGAAATACTTACGCTACTTTGTTGCATCACCCTTTCCTCTTCAAGGGAAAACCAACGCAGTGCTCAAGAGGTAGCAGCCTCCTCGATTGTTTCTTGACGCACACTCCAAGTCTACTAGATCACGTTTGTTCCAAAAATAACGCTCCCGAAGGTTTCATTCTGTTTGGACTCCGTTTGATATTCCTTTTCGGCGAAACTCTAAAATAGGCAAAAAAACAACAATTTGGTCTAGGCCTCCGGTTAATAGGTTAGTCCCAAAAATGTAATAAAAGTGTAAAAATAAGCCCATTAACATCCAAAATAGATAATATAATAGCATGGAGCAATCAAAAATTATAGACACGTTGGAGACGTATCAAGCATCCCCAAGCTTAAATCCTGCTCGTCCTCGAGTAGGTAAATGATAAAAAAGAATTTTTGATGTGGAATGCTTCCTAACAAATTTATCAATGTAATTTTTCTTTATTGTGGCATGAATGTTCAGATCCGGAAGATTCAAGATAAAAGTTTAATATTGACATAGAAATAATAATAATACTTCAAGCAGACTAACTTAGCAATCATGTCTTCTCAAAATAACATGGCTAAAGAAAGTTAGCCCTACAAAATCATATAGTCTGGCTATGCTCTATCTTCATCACACAAAATATTAAATCATGCACGACCCTGATGACAAGCCAAGCAATTGTTTCATACTTTTGATGTTCTCAAACTTTTTCAATCTTCACGCAATATATGAGCGTGAGCCATGGATATAACACTATGGTGGAATAGAATGGTGGTTGTGGAGAAGACAAAAAAGGAGAAGTCTCACATCAACTAGGCGTATCAACGGGCTATGGAGATGCCCATTAATAGATATCAATATGAGTGAGTAGGGATTTCCATGCAACGGATGTACTAGAGCTATAAGAGCATGTCTAGTAGAACCCTCAAACCCTTAAAGCAGTTTTAAGGGTTGAGAAGTGCCAGTTTTTGGCACTTTTTAGGGTTGAAAAACAGGGGCAAAGACTAGAACCCTCAACCCCAACCCTTAAAGCAGTTTAAGGGTTGGGTTTGAGGGTTCTAGTCTTTGCCTCAACCCCAACCTTTAAATCTATCAATTGACATCTCACAATTTATGACTACAAGAACACAATCAACCTCAAACAAACTACCAAATGACAATCATTGATGCATGGTTTAATAGTTTACATCACAAAATCATCATCTTCCCCCTCTCATCGGCACCATCACCAAAAAGTTGCACCTCGGTGCCATCTCCTAGACCACATTCGGGCTCCATCAAGCATATCCATAGGCGTCGGCGGAGTTGTCCACACCGCCATCGCCACAACTACTCATCGGAGTGTCACCTCGAAAAGTAGAGGATGCACCACGGAACATCCTCTTCCTCTCCGCGATGTCCTCCTTGTAGTCCTTCCACCATTGCAATTGGTCTTGATCCATGTCCTTCTTGGACATCATCATGTGCTCCTTCTCTTCCACCATGAGTTATTTCCATACCTTTGCCTCTTTGAGCTTGATCATCCTCTCCTCCAAGTCGGCTTTGCGCTTTGCTTCTTCACGCTTTGCTTCAACTTGTGCAAGCTTGACCTCTTTCTTCTTCTCGGTGATAAGAAGCTTCGTCTCCAATGTCTTCGTTGTCAATTCCTCTCTTGCCTTCATCATGTGCTCCATCTTCTCCCTTAGGCTTGACGCCTCTCCTTCCATATTCACCCTTAGCTTGCCATTCTTGTTTCCCTCGGGCTTGCCCAAGTTCCTCTCCTCCTCATCTTCACTATCATCCATCCTAAGCATTGCCGACTTCTTGGGTGCGGTCTCTTGATCCCTCAACTTCCACTTGTCAAAGGTTTGAAGAATTGCCCAAGCATGCTTAAATGGGAATGGCTTGCCCTTGGAAGCAGCCATCTCCTTGTACCTCATGCCAGCAATTGTCTCCTATCAACCACACATAATCACAAAGGACCCACTAATAGCATAGTACACACACATAATCAAAATAGTGAAGAGATATGTACTCACATAGTCACTCTCCACGGTTCCACTACGTGGTGCATCCCTCACTTGGTCCATGGCCGCAATCCAACGAGCACAAGCGGGCTTCATCAACTCCCACTGGCCTTGAAGCGACCGGTAAGTGCGAGAGATGAACCCACTATTCTTCGGCTTGATCCTACAATACATGTCCTCGATCCTTTGCCAATACCGTTTATCGGTTTGATCGGTGCCGGTGCTTGCATCCATCCCCACAGTTGCCCAAGCACGAACCAAGAGGATATCTTCCGCCTCGGTATAGTTTGTCGACCGCATGTGTGGGCGGGAAGCGGCGGTGAATGCCTCCTCCCCCATCTCGGCCATCTCCTCCTCGTCATCCCCTTCATCCTCATCATCTTCCTCCAAGTCGTCAGCAACCCTAAAGGGGTCTAGAGGCGGAGCTCCGAGGTCCACCTCCGTGTTTTGGAGGAGGTCCATGAACGAGGATGGGGTTGCCATTTCCTCGAACACCTCGTGCGCGGCGGGAGGATGTTCGGCAACGGCGGCGGGCGAGGCCGCGGGCTTCTTCCACGCCGCGGGCTTCTTCCGCGGCTTGTTCACGGCCGGGGACGAGCCGGCGACCTTGGAGGCCTCCCCTCGCGGCCCAGGAGAGGCTGCCTTCGGTTGGCTCTTCTTGGGGGGGGGGGGGGGGGGGGGGGGGGGGGGGGGGGGGGGGGGGGGGGGGGCGGGGGCGGGAGCCAGGGAGGCGGGAGGAGGCGGGGCGAGGCCCGCCCGCCGCCGCTTGGCCCCGACGTGGGTCGCCGCCACCACGTCGGCCACGATCGGGGTGGGGGGGGGGCCCGAGTCGGGCAGGGCGGGCATGACGGCGGGTGGGGCGGGCGCGGCGGCGGCGGAGGCCTCCATGGCCGGCGTGGGGCGAGGCGGCGGGAGGAGGCGGCGGGAGGAGCCGGGGAGGCGAGATGAAACTTCCCTCCCGCGCGAGAGGAAAGAGGAGTGCAGGTTGGGGGGATTTTTTCCTCTCAACCCTCACTTCTACAGGTTGGGAAACAGTTTGAGGGTTGGACCTCTAAATTTTTTTATGGGTTTGAGGGTTTAGAGGTTCTAGTCTACGGCTTTTTTTTGACGAAAACTGTAAAAAAAACAGTTATTTTTAGGGGTTTGAGGGTTTGAGGGCTCTACTAGACTTGCTCTAAGTGTATGAAAGCTCAACAAAAGAAAGTAAGTGGGTGTGCATCCAACTTGCTTGGTCACGAAGACCTAGGGCAATTTGAGGAAGCCCATCATTGGAATATACAAGCCAAGTTCTATAATGTAAAATTCCCACTAGTTTATGAAAGTGACAACATAGGAGACTCTCTATCATGAACATCATGGTGCTACTTTGAAGCACAGGTGTGGAAAAAGGATAGTAACATTGTCCCTTCTCTCTTTTTCTCTCATTTTTTAATTTTATTTATTTATTTGGGCCTTCTTTCTTTTTTTTCTTTTGGCCTCTTTTCTTTTTCTTTTTTTTTCCGTCCGGAGTCTCATGCCGACTTGTGGGGGAATCATAGTCTCCATCATCCTTTCCTCACTGGGACAATGCTCTAATAATGATGATCATCACACTTCTTTTTACTTACAACTCAAGAATTACAACTCAATACTTAGAACAAAATATGACTCTATGTGAATGCCTCCGACGGTGTACCGGGATATGCAATGAATAAAGAGTGACATGTATGAAAGAATTATGAACGGTTGCTTTGCCACAAATATGATGTCAACTACATGATCATGCAAAGCAATATGAAAATGATGAAGTGTGTCATAACATCGGAACGGTGAAAAGTTGCATGGCAATATATCTCAGAATGGCTATGGAAATGCCATAATAGGTAGGTATGGTGGCTGTTTTAAGGAAGGTATATCGTGGGTTTATGGTACCGGCGAAAGTTGTGCGGTACTAGAGAGGCTAGCAAATGTGGAAGGGTGATGCTGCGTATAATCCATGGACTCAACATTAGTCATAAAGAACTCACATACTTGTTGCAAAAATTTATTAGTTATCGAAACGAAGTACTACGCGCATGCTCCTAGGGGGATAGATTGGTAGGAAAAGACCATCGCTCGTCCCCGACCGCCACTCATAAGGAAGGCAATCAATAAATAAATCATGCTATGACTTCATCACATAACGGTTCACCATACGTGCATGCTATGGGAATCACAAACTTCAACACAAGTATTTCTCAAATTCACAACTACTCAACTAGCATGACTCTAATATCACCATCTCCATATCTCAAAACAATCATCAAGTATCAAACTTCTCTTAGTATTCAAAGCACTTATCTGTAAGTTTTTATAATGCTTAAAAGCAAATTGCCATTTTGTTCTAAAGGATTCTCAAAATGATATAAGTGAAGCACAAGAGATCAATTATTACTATAAAATAAAACCACCACCGTGCTCTAAAAGATATAAGTGAAGCACTAGAGCAAAAAACTATATAGCTCAAAAGATATAAGTGAAGCACATAGAGTATTCTAATAAATTCTAATTCATCTGTGTCTCTCTCAAAAGGTGTGTACAGCAAGGATGATTGTGTTAAACTAAAAAGAAAAGACTCAAATCATACAAGACGCTCCAAGCAAAACACATATCATGTGGCAAATAAAAATATAGCTCCAAGTAAAGTTACTGATGAACGAAGACAAAAGAGGGGATGCCTTTCGGGGCATCCCCAAGATTAGGATTGTTGATGTCCTTGTATTTTACCTTGGGGTTCCATGGTAATACCCAATATTAGGCTCTTTCCACTCATTGTTCAATAATCCATCGAATCCTTACCCAAAACTTTAAAACTTCACAACACAAAACTTAACAGAAAAATCTTGTGAGCTCCGTTAGCGAAAGAAAACAAAACACCACTTCAAGGTACTGTAATGAACTCATTATTTATTTATATTGGTTTTAAACCTACTGTATTCCAACTTCTATATGGTTTATAAACTCTTTTACTAGCCATAGATTCATCAAAATAAGCAAACAACACATGAAAAACAGAATCTGTCAAAAACAGAACAGTCTGTAGTAATCTGTAACTAACGCAAACTTCTGAAACCCCAAAAATTCTAAAATAAATTTATGGACGTGATTAATTTATCTATTAATCATCTTCAAAAAGAATTAACTAAATATCACTCTCCCAATAAAAATGGAAGCAATTCTCGTGAGCGCTAAAGTTTCTGTTTTTTACAGCAAGATCAAAAAGACTTTCCCCAAGTCTTCCCAACGGTTCTACTTGGCACAAACACTAATTAAACACAAAAAACACAACCAAAACAGAGTCTAGATAAATTATTTATTACTAAACAGGATCAAAAATCAAGTACTAAAAATAAAATTGGGTTGCCTCCCAACAAGCGCTATCGTTTAACGCCCCTAGCTAGGCATAAAAGCGAAGATAGATCTAGGTATTGCTATCTTTGGTAGGCAATCTATAAGTGGCTCTCATAATAGATTCATATGGCAATTTAATTTAATTTCTAGGGAAATGTTCCATGCCTTTCCTTAATGGAAATTGGAATCTAATATTCCCTTCCTTCATATCAATAATTGCACCAATCGTTCTAAGGAAAGCTCTACCAAGAATATTAGGACATGAAGGATTTCAATCTATATCAAGAACAATGAAATCTACGGGTACATAGTTACTATTTGCAACTATAAGAACATCATTAATCTTTCCCATAGGTTTCTTAATAGTGGAATCCGCAAGGTGCAATTTTAAAGAACAATCATCAAATTCATGGAAACCTAGCAAATCACACAAAGTTTTTGGGATCGTGGAGACACTAGCACCCAAATCACACAAATCATAGCATTCATGATATTTAATTTTTATTTTAATAGTAGGTTCCCACTCATCATAAAGTTTTGTAGGGATAGAAACTTCCAACTCAAGTTTTTCTTCATAAGATTGCATCAAAGCATCAACGATATGTTTAGTAAAAGCTTTATTTTGACTATAAGCATGAGGAGAATTTAGCACAGATTGCAACAAGGAAATACAATCTATCAAAGAGAAATTATCATAATTAAATTCCTTGAAATCCAAGATACTGGGTTCATTGATATTTAAAGTTTTAACCTCTCCAATCTCACTTTTAGCAATTTTTGCATCAAGATCTAAAAAGTCCGAATCATTGGGACGCCTTCTAACTAAAGTTGACTCATCTCCAGTGCCATCGTTATCAAGATTCATATTGCAAAACAAAGATTTAATAGGGTACACACAATCACTTTTAGATCTTCATCCTTATTATCATGGAAACTAGAAGAACATGCTTTTACAAAGCAATCTTTCTTAGCACGCATCCTAGCGGTTCTTTCTTTGCACTCATCAATGGAAATTCTCATGGCTTTGAGAGACTCATTGATATCATGCTTAGGTGGAATAGATCTAAGATTCAAAGAATCAACATCAAGAGAAATTCTATCCATGTTCTGAGCCAACTCATCAATCTAAAGCAATTTTTCTTCAATCAAAGCATTGAAACACTTTTGCGAACTAATAAATTCTTTAATATTAGATTCAAAATCAGAAGGCATCTTATTATAATTTCCATAAGAAATGTTGTAGGAGTTTCCATAATTATTAGAGGAATTACTAGGAAATGGCATAGGATTAAAATTACATCTATATGCGTCATTACCAAAATTGTTCCTACCAACAAAATTCACATCCATAGATTCATTATTATTCTCAATCAAAGTAGACAAAGGCATATCATTAGGGTCAGTAGGAGCACTCTTATTAGCAAACAATTTCATAAATTCGTCCATCTTTCCACTCAAAACATTAATCTCTTCAATTGCATGAACTTTTTTACTAGTAGATCTTTCAGTGTGCCATTGAGAATAATTAACCATAATATTATCTAGGAGTTTGGTAGCTTCTCCTAAAGTGATTTCCATAAAAGTGCCTCCCGCGGCCGAATCTAAAAGATTTCTAGAAGCAAAGTTCAATCCGGCATAATTTTTTTGTATAATCATCCAAAGATTCAAACCATGTGTAGGGCAATTACGTATCATTAATTTCATCCTCTCCCAAGCTTGTGCAACATGTTCATGATCAAGTTGCTTAAAATTCATAATATCGTTTCTAAGAGAGATGATCTTAGAGGGAGGAAAATACTTAGAGATAAAAGCATCTTTGCACTTATTCCATGAATCAATACTATTTTTAGGCAAAGACGAAAACCAAGCTTTAGCACGATCTCTAAGCGAAAATGGAAATAGCTTAAGCTTAACAATATCATTATCCACATCTTTCTTCTTTTGCATATCACACAAATCAACAAAGTTGTTTATATGGGTAGTGGCATCTTCACTAGGAAGGCCAGAAAACGGATCTTTCATGACAAGATTCAGCAAAGCAGTATTAATTTCACAAGATTCAGCATCGGTAAGAGGAGCAATTGGGGTGCTAATAAAATCATTATTGTTGGCATTGGCAAAGTCACACAATTTAGTATTATCTTGAGCCATTGTGACAAGCAAGCAATCCAACACACAAGCAAACAAGAAACGGGCAAAAGAGGCAAATTGAAAATAAGAAGAGGAACGGAAAGAGAGGGCGAATAAAATGGCAAGGGTGAAGTGGGGGAGAGGAAAATGAGAGGAAAATGGCAAAGAATTTAATGCGGAGGATAAGAGTTGTGATGGGTACTTGGTATGTCTTGACTTGGCGTAGATCTCCCCGGCAACGGCGCCAGAAATCCTTCTTGCTACCTCTTGAGCACTGCGTTGGTTTTCCCTTGAAGAGAAAAGGGTGATGTAGTAAAGCAGCGTAAGTATTTCCCTCAGTTTTTGAGAACCAAGGTATTAATCCAGTAGGAGACCACGCGCGAGTCACCTCGTACCTACACAAACAAATAAGAACCTTGCAACCAACGCGATAAAGGGGTTGTCAATCCCTTCACGTCCACTTGCAAGAGTGAGATCTGATAGAGATAATAATAATGAGATAAATATTTTTGGTATGTTTATGATATAGATTGATTGTAAAGATTGCAAAATAAAGTAGATGGAAACTTATATGATGGAAAATAGACCCGGGGGCCATAGGTTTCACTAGTGGGTTCTCTCAAGATAGCATAAGTATTACGGTGGGTGATAATTACTGTCGAGCAATTGATAGAAAAGCGAATAATTATGAGAATATCTAGGCATGATCATGTATATAGGCATCATGTCCGTGACAAGTAGACCAAAATGATTCTACATCTACTACTATTACTCCACACATCGACCGCTATCTAGCATGCATCTAGAGTATTAAGTTCATAAGAACAGAGTAACGCCTTAAGCATGATGACATGATGAAGAGGGATAAACTCATGCAATATGATGTAAACCATATCTTGTTATCCTCGGTGGCAACAATACAATACGTGCCGTTTCCCTTTCTGTCACTGGGATCGAGCACCGCCAGATTGAACCCAAAGCTAAGCACTTCTCCCATTGCAAGAAAGATCAATCTAGTAGGCCAAACCAAACTGATAATTCGAAGAGACTTGCAAAGATAAACCAATCATACATAAAAGAATTCAGAGAAGATTCAAATATTATTCATAGATAAACTTGATCATAAACCCACAATTCATCGGATCTCGACAAACACACCGCAAAAGAAGATTACATCGAATAGATCTCCAAGAGAATCGAGGAGAACTTTGTATTGAGATCCAAAGAGAGAGAAGAAGCCATCTAGCTACTAGCTATGGACCCGAAGGTCTGAAGTAAACTACTCACACATCATCGGAGGGGCCATGGAGTTGATGTAGAGGCCCTCCGTGATCAATGCCCCCTCTGGCGGAGCTCCGGAAAAGGCCCCAAGATGGGATCTCTTGGGTACAGAAGGTTGCGCCAGTGCAAATAGGGTTTTGTGGTGCTCCTGGATGTTCTCGGGGTATATAGATATATATATAGGAGGAAGAAGTATGTCGGTAGAGCAACGAGGGGCCCACGAGGGTGGAGGGCGCGCCTAGGGGGGTAGGCGCGCCCCCTGCCTCGTGGCCTCCTTGATTGTTTCTTGACGCACACTCCAAGTCTCCTGGGTCACGTTTGTTCCAAAAATAATGCTCCCGAAGGTTTCATTCCGTTTGGACTCTGTTTGATATTCCTTTTCGGCGAAACTCTAAAATAGGAAAAAAACAGCAATTTGGGTCGGGCCTCCGGTTAATAGGTTAGTTCCAAAAAATATAATAAAAGTGTAAAAATAAGCCCATGAACATCCAAAATAGATAATATAATAGCATGGAGCAATCAAAAATTATAGATATGTTGGAGACGTATCATCCAGCATCATCAATTGGTGCCTCCTTAGCACCCGAGTTGTCATCACCCTCATGCATGTCCACATCAGTCCCATTGATAGCCTCAACGAACAGATCAGCATCCTCAAACTCAATATCGAGGTTATAAATATGGCCTCTATATGTCCACTTCACCACATCAGGCACGAACTCAATATCCAGAACACTTACCAAAAGTCGGGCCACCCCGTGAGCTTGGGTAAAAGCCATATCCACTCTCTCAGTTTTCCCAACCATAATGCCCAAGCTAGCCACAACCCTAGCATCCTGCATCGGCTTCGAGGGAGCCCCAGAAAAACGTAACCATACCTGACTTAGAGGCTTGCCCTGAGGCTCGACCCTCTTCCACTCTTGGAACTCCGAGATACATTCTATGCCAGGAACTCTGCACAACCCAAAACTCAGAAGCCTCTGCAAATCCTCAACCGAAGGAAAATCAACCTTAAAGGTGTTGGCCTCGAGACTAACGAGCTCCCATTGGAAGTCGTCTGGAGCTAATTCCTTAAGCCTCTGCACGATCTGATTCTCAGAAACATCTCCTTTGATAACTTTCACCACGCCAGTGGTCACACTTTGGGTCTCCTCTGGAATCTCCCTTGCACTAGGAGTCTCAAAAAACATCAGCTCAGCACGGTACACTCCATAAATAGTAAGAGTCGGCATATGATCACGCAAGATCGGGCACTCCCCCGTATCATGTGCCGGCTTGCCACAAGTATCACAAAGTTCCGCCACGCATTCAACAATAAAGTGGCCCTTCTCTCCACAACGATAGCAAAGCATTTTTTCCTTCTTGCGCGCCCACTTAGACGCTCTATCTAAGTCAGCCATGTCTGCTGCCTCGACCGAGGCCAACACAGCGGTTGCAGTCCCAGGTACCTCCGCATTGGCAAGCGCCGTCACCACATCCATGGCCTGGCCGGATAGCTCCGGCGTCTCGGTGGCCCCGGCGGTGGTCGTCTGCTCGACCACTACAGGCGGAGGAGGGTGCCGGTGACGGAACCGACCCCCCCTCCCCCCCCCCCCCCCCCCCCCCCCCCCCGTCCACCACGGTGACCACAATATCCACCCCGCTGCCAATAGTCAGGGCCGGACGCCCCCTCAACGAAACCACCCGGAGGACCAAGAAAGGGTCTCCCAGCTGTACCATCACTCTGCCAACCATAACCACGGCCAACACCCGTCGAGGACGAACCACGGTGTTGGCCATCACCATACGCATCGTATCTATCGTCCCCGCACTGTCCCCGGGACGGTCCGGAAGCACCTCCAACACCCACGTTCTGCGCCGGTCCAGGCCGTTTTTGCGGTGGCCTCGCAACGTAATGAGGCGGTGGCGCCGCCCGAGGATGATGACCGGGCGTGACGACCTAATTCCCGAGTGTAGGCGGCCGCGGACCAAGCGCACCGCCCTGCCCCGCGGCAGCAGCCACAACCGGAGTATGCGCCTGCGGTCGAGGACCATGGACCGTCCCGCCCCGACCTGCTGCTGGCATCGCAGCCGGGCCCTGAGAAGGTGGCCGAGCCCCGGTGTGACCACGACCTCGCCACGCAACCGTCTGCGCCACCCCGCTGGCCACCATGGGTCTAGGGCCAGCCAGCACCAGTGCCCCACACCCAGCATCCGTCACCGGTCGGGGTAGAGGGCTTCTTCCCCGGTGGCGCACCAGCCCCTCGGCCGGACATGCCCACGAGGGAAGGTATTCGCCGCACGGCCAAGACCACAGGAACGGAAGCCCGGCTTCCCTCATCGAACAACCCTAGCGTTCAGCGAGGATGAAGGCGCAGCCGGATCGCTTGATATGCCTATGTCTGCATGATTGATATTGGAGGATACCGGACTAGCCTGGGCCTCCTACCCGGCAGTCCCCGGCCCAGCCAAATCTGGATGTGTATCAGACAAAACCGGCCCACTACGGCCCAGGATCTGATTCAAAAGCTCCTGACGAGCCGCCGCCATCTGGATCGCCGGGTTCGCCGGCATGGCTGCCGCGGACACCCCCGGTGCTGATCGAGGCACTGCCCGGCGCGCATTTTTCCTTCTCGTAATAGTAGTCCACGAATCCGGACGAATCAAATCGAAAAGCGTTAAGTTTGGGAGACTTACCTTAGGCAGGGGGCATGTCCATGGCCTGATCGCCATCGCCGCCGTTCTCCGATAAACTATGCGACGGATCATCTCCTTCTTCTCTCTCACCTGAAGTCCAATTCTAGCCGGATCGTCGAGTGGCAAAACTTTGTCAACCGTCGTTGCCACCTCATCTTCGTCGTAGCCGGAGTGGAAGAACTCATAAATGAGATCCGACGGGGTCGGCGACTTTCGGGAGGCCGCCAGGACATCCCCATCTCCGTCCGCCTCATCCTCATTGGAGTCTGCCAGTGCCTAAAACCGTCCGCCTACTCGAGGCCAATCCCCGGCCGATGATGGCGGCACGGCCGTAGTCGCCCCTTGGGTCGCCCCCGCACCCACCCTCATGTAGTACGCACCCAACCTCATGTTGTACGCCCAATCGTAAATTTATAGTAGCGACTTTTCCATTAAAAAGTGATGGTGGCGAATAATAGTGTAAGCAGTATCTCTTGACACCATATTCATATGTTAGTTTTGTGATATTTGTCTGAACAAATTATAGTTAGTTATGTTGATTATATTTTATGTTACCTTTTTGTGAGCATATAAATTTATCAAAATTATGAAACTAACATGTTCAATAAGGATGAATCAATTCATCTGCTCCGTTGTCCACCTCCTGTAGAACATAGTTATACACAAAGGAAGCACATACGCAAATGCACGGTACATCATAACTTTTGAGTTGAAATTTGATTTGCAGTCTTTGCTCTTTCTTGTAGACACCATAAGATGAACTTTAGTTCTTCCAATTCATAATCTGCTTCCGCCTGTGCGTGCCCACCGTCTAAATTTATCTGCTTGCCGTCGGTCATGCATGTGCTGCTCTCGGCTCGATCGCTGCTTTTTTTTTCTTTTCAAAAACCCACAATCGCTATTCTTTTAACCTAACCCACGATCGCAGTCTACCTACGATCTGGGCCAGCGCCACTTCTTAATCTCCATCCATGTGATGGACTAAAGGCCCAAGGCCCATCTCAGTGGAGAATAACGATTGAGTTGCTTTCTTCTTGCGGGAGACGAGTCGCAGACCTTCCCAATAGCTCTAACGGCGGCTCCTCTACACATTAGATTTTATTTAGATCGATATTGGTGAACTATGAATATAAGATCTGGGGGCCCCTATTTTTTGGGGGCCCTGTGCGGTCGCACTTCTCGCACATGCTTATGGACGGCCCTGGACAAAACCACAACCATGTCTGCACATTGTGTCTATCGTCTACTTCAATTCAAATCACCACCTCAATTGATGACTGCGCCCGGCATGCTGCAGCTTGCGATTTTGCAAGGGCCAGGCAGCAGGCACTGTGACTGCCATGGGCCAGCGAAGCTGTGTTGCGGCTAACTCCGTTTTTTGCTAGAATAGAAGAAAGCGAGGGCTGCGACCGGCTCACAGCGGAGCTGCAACCAGCAGCACCAATTGTTGTGATCGCCGTCATTTTTTGCTGGAACCAAAGACTTTGGGAGTTGCGGCCCGGGTGCATCGAGAAGCTGCAACCGACAACGGCAAATGTTGCGACCAGTGGCTAAGAAAGCTACAACCGCTGACTAAAATCGCTTCAACCCAGAGATAGTGAAGCTGGGAGCTGGCAATGCACAACCTTAAAAGCTGCAACCGGCGGTAGAGAAAGGTACAACCGTCGATGGAAAAAGTTAACCTAGTGACATCGGTTTTTTCCTGGGATTGGCAACGGCTTTGTAGAGAGACAATAGGATGCAACACGCGTATATTCACAGGCATCTAGTGCCAATATAGATGTATAGGGTGATCATCACGTCCATGAAAGAAGAAAGGGTTTAAGTCGTATGCACCTTTGGCAGGGACGTGTGCGTGTTAATATAGAGGAAAGATTGTAGGATCGGCAGGTTGTTTCTAGTCTTGACCTCTACTCCAAGCTATACAAGAGAGATCAACTAGCCTAACAACATGCCCGGTATATACAACTATACGCACGCAACACACCCATCGTGACAAGTGTCACGTTACATACAAGCCTATTCTTTAACATCCTCCCTCAATCTCAACATGTCAAGGTTTAGATTGTTCTTGAAGGCTTGTACTTGTCGAACTTGAAGTGATTTAGTGAAACCATCAGCAACTTGATCTCCGGTTGGAATAAACTTTATCTTCAACAATTTTTGTGCAACTCTTTCGCGAACAAAGTGAAAATCAATCTTTATGTGTTTTGTCCTTGCATGAAACACAGGGTTCACAGACAAATATGTTGCACCAAGGTTATCATAGCACAAACATGACACATGTGATCTATGAATACCGAACTCATCAAGTAACGTTTCAATCCACATTACCTCAGCCGTTGCATTTGCCAAAGACTTGTATTCTGCTTTAGTACTGGAGCGTGAGATAGTTCCCTGTTTATTTGCATTCCATGATATGAGATTAGAACCAAGAAAAACAGCAAAACCTCTCGTGGATTTTCTATCATCTGGACATCCAGCCCAGTCTGCATCAGAGAAGGCACTTACTGCAGTTGATGAATACTTACATAATTTGAGGCCGATTCCAGTGCTTCCTTGTATGTATCTCAAGATCCTTTTTACAGTTGTCCAGTGCAAAGAAATGGGTGAATGCAAAAACTGACAAACATATTAAGAGATAATGAAATATCAGGCCTTGACAGTGTTAGATACTGAAGTGCTCCAACTATGCTTCGGTACCTAGTTCCCTCTTCTGGACTTAATAATTTCCCTTCATGCAAAGACAACTTTTCAGTGGTGGACATAGGTGTATTGGAAGGTTTACAATCCTTCATTCCAACACGCCTTAATATATCTAAAACATATTTTTCTTGAGTGAGCAAAATATCATCTCGCACCTTTTTTACCTCAGTGCCTAGAAAATAGTGCAACTCTCCCAAGTCCTTAAGTGTAAATTCACTTTTCAAGTTTCTTGACAAGGCTGAAGTGGCTTCTTGTGAGGAGCTAGCAACAATTATGTCATCAACATAAACATTGTCACCTTTTCTCTTCTGAAGAAGAACAAAGAATTGTCTCCTTTGATGGCCGAAAGCCAAGTTGTTGCAGTTTTGAGTTCAGCCTAGAGTACCACGGTCTTGGTGCTTGTTTCAAACCATACAAAGCCTTGTCCAACGTGCATACATGGTGTGTCTTAGAGCTGTGCTCAAAACCTAGTGGTTGTCGCATGTAGACCTCTTCCTCGAGAACGCCATGCAAAAACGCATTCTATACATCCAGTTGGTGAAGACTCCATCCCCTAGAAATAGAAACAGACAAAACAAGCTCGATAGTAGCAGCCTTCACTACTGGACTGAAGGTGTCCTCGTAATCAATACCGTAACGTTGTTTAAAACCTTTAGCTACTAACCTAGCTTTGTATCTATCTATTGTACCATCAACTTTCTTCTTGATTTTATACACCCACTTACAATCAATAATATTCCTCCCTGGCTTAGGTGGAACTAGATGCCACGGTTGATTTTTTACTAGTGCATCATACTCAATATTCATAGCATTTTTCCAACTCTTATCATTCAAGGCTTCTATCACATTTTCTGGTTCACCGGTGCGACAAAGTTTGCAAACTTAAAGTTCTTATTGTACCTGACCGTGCCATCCTTGGGTACCAATGGTTTGACAATACCTCGTTGCGAGTGCGTCACATGTGTAGTTGTGCTTGTGCTGGGCGCATCAACGGCCACGGTGGATCCGGCTCCAATAGGCACAGACGATCCAGCAGCCGCAGAAGATCTGGAGGGAGGGCCGCCTTCTCGTACTGACGTGGGTGAATCGCCCTCGATGACCGCACAGTCAGAGGCCCACACGGGGTTGTCGGCGCCATCATGTGACCGCGGGGCGGGCGACCTACACCTAGCCGGCTCGCGCCAACTGGCGGATGGCGAGAGGCGCGGGGCCGTCCCGCCCGACCGCGCTGCAGCACCTGATTGCGTGTCAGGCGGGGACTGGTTTGTCCCGATGCGTGCAGGGGAATCCACACTGGGATCCGCCACGTCTGCACCTGCACCACCTGCGCCAAATCTCTCAGGATCCGCGCCCTTAACTGTGTTAACCGAATCCTCCTCGTGTCTAGCGCATGTACCATCAGATAAATTCTGCATAAAATCACAGATTTGAACAACATTTTTTTCACTATTTCCATTAGTAACATTAGGTTTATGACTATTAGCCAAATGATCATCAACATATTTATCACCCCCATGATCAGTTGTATTTAGAAGCTCCAGAGATGGAAGAAGGACTTCAGCACGTAGGCATGCACCGGCATTGGGATGCAAGGTGGAAAAAGGAAACACTGTTTCATCAAACACAACATCCCTGGAAATATAAACTCGGCCGGAAGAGATGTCTACGCACTTAAAACCTTTGTGCAAGTTACTGTAGCCTAAGAAGGCGCATTGTTTGGAGCAAAATTGGAGCTTGTGGCTATTATATGGGTGTAGGTTCGGCCAGCAAGCGCATCCAAAGATGTGAAGCGAAGAATAATTAGGCTTCTCATGGGATAGTTTTTCAAGAGGGGTTTCAAAGTTGATCACTTTGCTTGGTAGTCTGTTGATGAGATATGTAGCAGCGATAAAGGCCTCATCCCAGAATTTTAGAGGCATGCTTGCTTGATCTAGGAGGGAGAGACCAACCTCGACAATATGTCGATGTTTACGTTCCGCTGATCCGTTTTGCTGGTATGCATGGGAGCAGGAGACGTGATGAGATATCCCAACTTTTGTGAAGAAAGAATTTAACTTCACATATTCTCCTCCCCAATCTGTTTGGAGAGCAAGAATTTTACGATCAAATTGATGTTCAACAAGATTTCGGAAGTCATGAAATTTTTGAAAAACTTCAGACTTATGTTTTATTAGGTAGATCCACGTGAACTTACTAAAATCATCTATAAAGCTGACATAATATTTCTTTCTGCCTACTCATTCAACAGCTGGACCCCACACATCAGAAAAAATAAGTTCCAAAGGGAACTTTGATTCACTTATTGATTTTGGATAAGGCAACTGATGGCTTTTGCCTAGTTGACAGGAATCACAAATAACTTCGGAATTGAACAACTTAGCACATGGGAGCTTATTCTTGCTAATTATTTTGCTAACTATGGTTGATGAAGGATGCCCTAGGCGCTGGTGCCACCTATCGGAGGAGGGTGTGACACTGAGCATGTTCTTCTTGGTGCCTTGTCCCATGTGTTTGACAGGGTATAGGCCTCTCCTACCCCTGCCTTGTAGCAGAACCCTCCTCATTCCCCGATCCTTTACAAAAAAGAATAGGGATGAATTTCAACGAAAGAATTGTTGTCAATAGCAAGTCGGCTTGCAGAGATTAAACTCTTGTTAGCATCGAGAACATGTAAGACATTTTTGAGGAGAAGATCGCGTTCAGGGGTACAAATATGAGATTGATCAATATGTGCTATAGCCATACCTGATCCACTCGCTGTGTGGATTTGATCATCTCTAGTGTCCGATCTCGGATGCTGAGCTTCTCTAGATCCCCTGTGATATGGTTCGTCGCACCAATGTCCAGGTACCAGTTGGTGTCGATGCCATACTGTGGAGCCACCATGTTTGCAGAGCACTCCCCCCCCCCCTTGATAGAAGGAGTCATAATGCTTCCAGCACTTCCACGTTGGGTGACCAACCTTGCCGCAGATATGGCATGTTGGTTTGGCGGCGGCATTGTGCCTGTAGTTGCCGCCGCTGCCATTGTTGCCCCCAGGGTTGCCACGGTTTGGTGGCTTGGAGAAGGTGCCACGACCACGATCACCGCCGCCACCTTGCCTGTTGTTGAAGTTGCGGCCACGGTCACCACCGCCGCCACCGTTGTCGTTTTTGTTGTTGTTGAAGCGCCCATGTGTCGCCACATTTTCCGATGACAGAGAGGGCCCGCCATGCAGATTAATGCGAGTCTCCAAGCTCAGGAGCTGTGAGTACAGCTCTGAGACCCCGACACGTTCAACCCTAGAGCACATGGCAGATACCACGGGGTCGAACTCCTCGTCGAGTCTAGGGATTATGTGAGAGACAACATCCTCCTCGTCCACCTTCTTCCCTGAAGTAGCTAATTCATCACAAAGGGTTCAGACCTTACCAACATATTCAGTGATAGTCATGTTGCCCTTATAGAGGTTTGCCTACGCGATTCTGACGTTTGACAGTCTGCGCACGGGTATGCGATGTAAGCATCCCCCACACCATGTTCCACAGCTCTGCTGCAGTGTGGCACGTCGCCACCTGGATGGCCATCTCGTGGGGCAGCGTGGTCAACAGGTAAGAGAATACCTGTCGAATGTCGGGTTGGGGGCCTTAGACTTGGTCTTGCCGTTGTCGCTGGTGACTGCTACCTCTTGAGCATGCATTGGTTTTCCCTTGAAGAGGAAAGGGTGATGCGGCAAAGTAGCGTAAGTATTTCCCTCAGTTTTTGAGAACCAAGGTATTAATCCAGTAGGAGGTAGCACGCAAGTCGCCTAGTACTTGCACAAACAAACAAGAACCTCACAACCAACGCGATAAAGGGGTTGTCAATCCCTTCACGGTCACTTACGAAAGTGAGATCTGATAGAGATAACAAGATAAATATTTTTGGTATTTTTCTGGTATAGATTGGAAAATAAAGATTGCAAAATAAACAATGATAAAAATAGCAAATGGATATGAAAATAATATGGTGGAAGATAGACCCGGGGGGCATAGGTTTCACTAGTGGCTTCTCTCAAGATAACAAATTCTACGGTGGGTGAACAAATTAATGTCGAGCAATTGATAGAAAAGCGCATAGTTATGAGAATATCTAGGCATGATCATGTATATAGGCATCTGAAAGAGCAATCATGCCCTTACATCATGTTTTGATGTTGATGACAATATACATGTAGGGGACTAACAACGGTTGTCAAGTAAGTTTCAGGCGTTAGTCCCCGGTTCATCGAAGTGTGTGGATCAAGAGCATACAAAGTGATTTTACTCAAGGATGAAGCATAAAAATTGATTTCATATTTGTTTTCTTGAGTATAGGATCCCGCACTATTAAGAGCAGATCGATAGGGTTCGATAAAAGCTTGCTCTTGTCACAAACCTCCTTGCCATACATGCACATGATAAAACCTTCTGTTTTCTGCCTCTTGGCTGCCGGATGTCCGGGCTTCAAGCCGGATGTCCGGGCCTCACGCCGGATATCCGGCCTACCTGCTGGATATCCGGTACTAGCCATCTAAGAGCACTTTTGTGTTGTGCTGCTCGCCGGATGTCCGGGTTATACCCCGGATGTCCGAGCCTTCCTGATTCGCCGGATGTCTGGGCCCCGTCCCGGATGTCCGGCCTCTACTACCCGTGTACTACTGAGTTTCTGTAACCTTCTAAGTGATCGCGCAGGGTGTCCGGCCATCTGCCGGATATCTGGGCTCTCCTGATATGCCGGATGTCCGGGCTTGGCCCCCGGATGTCCGGCCCGTCTGTTTTCTATTCTGTTTTGTTTCTGTTTCTCGTGCATTGCTAGGCCGGATGTCCGACCCCATGCCCAGATGTCCGGCCAGCTCATTCACTTACACTACAACGGTCATATTCGTGCTCACACTATATATACCCCTTTTCCCCCACGGGATTGGTGGACCACTCACTTTGAACAAATCCTATAACACATTTCACTCTCTCTCTCTCACTCCTCAACACCAAATCTTAGATCCCCAAGGGATTTGAGAGCATTTGAGAGATGTTGTCCGATCAAGTGATAGATCCACTCCTTCTCCTTCTTTCCACCAAAGGAATTCGTGATTTGAGCAAGTCTTGAGCTTTTCCCCATCGTCTTGTTACTCTTGGAGGTTGGAGACTCCTAGGCGGTAGGACTCTTTCAGAGAGGAATCGACCTTTGTGATTACCCCCGGAAAAGTTTGTGAGGGTTTGGAGACCACCCCAAGGTCTACCACTAGTGGTTGAGAAATGCTGTCGGTGTCAAAACCGGCGGATCTCGGGTAGGGGGTCCCGAACTATGCGTCTAGAACCGATGGTAACAGGAGGCAGGGGACACGATGTTTACCCAGGTTCGGGCCCTCTTGATGGAGTTAATACCCTACATCCTGCTTGATTGATAATGATGATATGAGTATTACAAGAGTTGATCTACCACGAGATCGTAGAGGCTAAACCCTAAAAGCTAGCCTATGGTATGGTTGTTGTATATGATCTATCGACTAGCCTGGCCTCGGTTTATATAATGCACCAGAGGCCTAGGATAACAAGAGTCCTAGCCGAATACGCCGGTGGGGAGGAGTCCTTGTCTTGATCACCAAGTCTTGTGGAATCTTCCATGTATGCGGCAGCTGTCCGAACTGGCCCATGAGTATACGGCCACGGGGGTCCTCGGCCCAATCTAACAGATCAGGAGACGACGTGGTGAGTACCCCCTAGTCCAGGACACCGTCAGTAGCCCCCTGAACTGGTCTTCAAGTTAGGGACGCTCCTCGATTCTTCCGAACTGTTCTTCATCTTCGGTTGTCGGTCTTGAAAACTGGTTCAACAAATCTTCTCATCTTCGATCTTGAGGATCACCGAAATGCATTCGACGAGTTTACACGTCGGGTATCCGAGGAGCCCCTTTAAGTTTCCGGCCTTTATCAATGCCTTGTTATTTTTATGCAACACCTCGGGTTTGAAGTTGTTCCCGGGAGGCAGCGTCCTCTTGCGTCCGAGCTCTTACGCCAGACTCCATTTGAGGTATCTTTTGCAGCCGAGCACCAATGCTGGACTGCTTCCGAGCTCCAACGCCGAAATGTATCCGAGCTCCAACGCCGGACTGTGTCCAAGCCCAACACCGGACTATATCCAAGATGTCATAGATCATGTTGGTCCAAAAAAGTTGAAGGAGTCCAGCCAAGCTTAATGCTGGAAATGCCCTCTATGGAGCCAGCCACTAGCGCCCGAGCTTTATGCCAGACTGCTTCCGAGGTGGTGCACCACCCCGACCGTGGGCCAATTTTTTGTCAATATTTTTGATTGGTGCAATTTATTCTCTGCCGAGATATATAGCCAGTAATCCTCAACATGTGTATCGGTTTAAAACCCGAGATGCACTTGAAGGATGATGTAAGACCACTGATCCCAGTAGCCGCTGAGACTCAGGTTGATTTGCAAAATCGGCCTAAAGATCAAGTCCTAGCTCGGCAGAATACTCCAGGATACAAAAAGCGGCGTGCTCAGTCCTCGAGACTCGGGTTGGGTGCGGCCGACCAACCTAGGGATCAAAATCTCCTCAGAAACTGTATTGCACTTAAAATTTTATGCATTGGACAGGCAAGGCAGTAGCCCCCGAGACACTGGTCGGGTGGCAACACCAGATCAGGGGATCGATGTGCCCCTTTAATATTTGTAAATAATAAGCCCGAAGCCCAGTAGCCCCCGAGCCTTAATGCGGGCATGGGTGGCTGAATTAAGGATCGATATCCATAGTAAAATCACAAATTATGTGTAATGAATCTATGTATCCAAGTACTTTACGTCATTAATGCTCGGATCCGCATTATACAAAACTTTGTTGACCGACCATCAGCTTCCACCTCCTCAGCCAGTAGCCAAGGAGTGTTTGTCCTACTTTATAAAGCCTTTATAAGGGCAAAGATTTACACAAACAAGGCAACCTGGCCATACGGTTTTATAAACAAAGGTATGCAGAGAGATATGTTATATTACTGTTTAACATAAGAAATGTCTTCCAAAGAAAATAGTCCTGCTATCGGTTCCTTTCTTTGGGTTGTCATGCTAAGCATGATCATGAAACCTTAGCTCTAATGTAAGAGCAAACTATTGAGGATTTAGTTTGGGAGGCTAGTTAGTAGCCCCCGGTAGTGTTCGGCGACAATCGAGGTCAAGCCATAAACACTTCGGCCAATGTTATTAATGGCCCATCATTTAACACAGTCATTGGATTGCTGACCAGTTTATGCTTATTTGTGATAGTCAGTTTTTGGCTTTCTCCACTGAGGTGCTTAACCATGTGAGCTGGAAGCACAATCGCAGTGGTTCTCCCTTTGCACACCTAGCCGAACAAAGCGGAACGTAGGAGGCAAGCGCAGGAGCCGGGCAACCCAACTATGGACCGAAGACACAATTCGAAACCGATGCATATATAGCAATATCTGAGAATGTTTTTGCCGAATCTCTAAAGGTGTCTCGCACTGCACTGCGAGACTTGTGCTGAAAACACACAAATAGTTTAAAAGTGCCAAAATCTTGGAAAACCAAAAAAAGTCAGTAAAAACATGACGTCTGAATAAGATCAAGTGTTCGGTGCCAATCCAAAAATTGGAAGAGAAAAAAAATTGTGCTTCTGTCGTGTTTTGATAACGACCAAGAAGAAAACACATTTACAGCTCATATATAAATTTTAAGAGCCCCCAAGTGACTTGGGTAAAAGAATTTTATGTATAATGATTGTATGTACCGAAGTACTTATATCATATATGTGTTCACCCGAACTTTAAACGATTCTTAACCGACCGTCGGCTTCTCCCTCTTCGGCCAAGGGCCAAAAAGTGTCATGTACTCCGCCTGTCGAGAGTATCGACGGTGTTTCCGATGACCAGGCAATCAGGCCATAAAGCTTTAACAGACAAAGCACGCTCAGGGAACTTATGCTATATTACTAACGAAGTGTAAGAAGCATCTTCAAAGAAAATAGTACCCCCACCGATACCTTTCTTCGATGCTCATTATTACTATGAGACTTGTGCAATAGATTTTTTGTACTCATGAGTTCTGTTGTGTGCCGACCATGATTGAAAACAATAAGAGCGCTAGCTTTCGGCTTCACCCAGTCTGAGGTCAGAACTCGGATGACCCGGTCGTGACAATCGCAGAGGTGTTCCCTTTACTCCCTAGCCGAACAATCAGGAACGTAGGGGTAAATATAGGAGCGAGGCAACCCAGCTTGCAAATCGCTTAGGTCAATATGGTGCATATTGTGGTGTAATACACGAACAAGGAACGAAGCCGTACAAGTATAATCATATGCAAGAGGAAAAGCTCCATCAAGGGAGCCCCCAAGTAAACGGGGTATTTGAATTTGTGTGTCACAAACAAAGTTTTGACAAGGAGATTCTCTACAAGCAACTTTTTTCAAAAGGGTATAATGCTTGGTCGAACCAAACACAAGTTAAAATTTTAAAACTTTGAGCATGAAGGAAACTTAGCTGGTTAATGTGTTCGGTATTGATGACGCGGCCCGAGCTTGATGCGGGACAAGGTTCCATCCCCCAAGCCAGTCCCAAGGTGGCGGAGCAAAGAGCTCAGCACTCCGAAGTGGTGACATAGCACGATCAATGCAGGCCGGCAGAGTGATGTCGAAGTCCCCGGCATGGGGTAATGAAGTGTTGACGAAGCCCCCCGTCCAGCCGAGGTGACGCCAAAGGATATAGTCCGGCTGGATCATTTTCCTATGCACAAAAAATAGTGCAAACCGGAGATAATAGTAATAATAAAAAAAAAATCGTTGCATAATAAATAATTTATGCAAAATGAGTAATAAAAGAAATATGGCCTGGCGCTGAAGTCAATGTCGATGCAGGGCGTCGGCATGATGCAGTAAAGGCGTGGCATAGCCTGAATTCACAGGTCGGTCCGAGTTCCGGATGCGGTGTTCGCCGGACCATGTACGGAAACTAACCGAACCACCATGCGATCGTCGTTAATGCGGTCACCATTTGATAGACCTGCGTACATATAATGGACAAACCAGAGTAATAATTCCTTGGGAAAAATGAACCCAAACAAGCAAAAAATACTAGGATTAATAGCATCTGGTTTATTTGTTGTAGCAATCCGAAGAAAGGTGATTCCCAAAATTGGGACTCGATCCGCACACCCATTGCCTGATGGGCGATAAAGCGATGGCACGGCGATGCTGGCAAAGGTTGGCTCGCCGAGACAAAGCCCTCGGTCCATCTAACGTGACGGAGCTGGTCGACTAGTGACGCCGAAGTCTCCCGAGTATAGGTTGATGAAGAGATGGTGAAGCCCCCGGTCCAGCCGAGATGTCGAAGTAGGTCGGCGCGATGGACACCGGCTTGAAGAAGCAATAGTGCAGCCCTGCCGATGCAGGTCGTGACGTGGTCGATGCCGACTTGATGAAGTGACCGTGCGACGATGCCTGTATGCCCGCTCCATGTAATCTGTGGGGCGGCGATGTTGGTGATGATTTATCCTTCGTGATGCTGGACTCTTGTTCGGATTGCAGAGATGATGATCCGAAGAAGTTGAGCTCGGCTCAACAAAGTGACGACATGTCTAGCGCAGGTCGACAGCCTTGGAGCAATATTGCCGGACTAGTTTGACACCAGCATGATGATGAAGATGACCTCAAGGGAGGCTTAAAAATTTATGGGCACGTGTTTAAAAACAACGCACAATACCCTAGAAGAGAATCCCTCTAAAAAGGTTGCCCAATATCACGTTCATAAAGAAACATGAATTCGGGTCGGATCCATATTCACGCAAAAAACGGATCTGAAAATTGGTCCACTCATCGGAAGGTTCCTGGAGTTTGAACCGTCGGATTAAGCTGAAATTTGGAGGGGTGGTAGATATGGGAATTCCGCAGTAGATGAACGGTTGGATCCTCCAAAGGACCTCCGAGCTGGGCTATGGAGGCCACACCCTAAACTCGTCCAGGTTCCCGTCCAGATTTGACAGGGCTCCGATATATCATAGGTTGTCGGAGATTCCTCCATCGGAACTCGAGGAAACTTTGCATGGTTGTTGTAGACATAATTATGCACTATTCCACCAAAGCAATCATCAAACTGACGCTCGAGGAGGTGGTGACGGTGAATACAAGTTCGCTGTCCATAAAAACAGCACGGCCGCCCGAGGGCAATGTTGACGTTGAGGCCTCGAGCTCCATGGATGACTCCTCTATGATCATGATAGAGATCGGAGTTGTTGAAGAAGGCCCCCGTCCGAACATGACGATTGGAGATGGAGTACGGTCCTCAGTCGAGCCAAGGTGACCAGTCGAGCCGGCATCGCAGTTGACCTGCGGGCGAGCCATTGATCCTTTTGCCGATCACACAGCGGAACTCTCAATGAAAACACCAATGTCGGTGTCAAACCAGCGGATCTCAGGTAGGGGGTCCCGAACTGTGCGTCTAGAATCGATGGTAACAGGAGGCAGGGGACATGATGTTTACCCAGGTTCGAGCCCTCTTGATAGAGGTAATACCCTACGTCCTGCTTGACTGATATTGATGATATGAGTATTACATGAGTTGATCTACCACAAGATCGTAGAGGCTAAACCCTAGAAGCTAGCCTATGGTATGGTTGTTGTATATGATCTATCGACTAGCCTAGCCTCGGTTTATATAATGCACCAGAGGCCTAAGATAACAAGAGTCATAGCCGAATACACCGATGGGGAGGAGTCCTTGTCTTGATCACCAAGTCTTGTGGAATCTTCCATGTATGCGGCAGTTGTCCGAACTGGCCCATGAGTATATGACCATGGGGGTCCTCGGCCCAATCTAACAGATCGGGAGACGACGTGGTGAGTACCCCCTAGTCCAGGACACCGTCAAACGCCTTCGTGGTGTTGTCTCAAAGGGAGAATAGGGTGAGCCTTCGTGGCTTTGGTGTGCCTTCGTGGTAACATCCACCTCTCTAACGGTGACATAGCTTTCCTCCAAGGAAGTGAACATCGGCATACATCCTCGTCTCCCGGAGTTGCGGTTATTCCTAACCCTAACTCTCTACTTGCGGTTACTTGTCTCTTAGCACTTACTTATATCATATTGTGCTTGCTTACTTACATACTTGTGTTACTTGCTTAGCACTTAATACTTAACTTGCAATTGTTAGGCTCACCTTCATATTCCGTATTATTGCCTAAAATTGCTAAGTAATAATTAAAATTTGTAATTGTACCTATTCACCCTCCCTCTTGGTCCATCTCGATCCTTCCAATTGGTATCAGAGCCTCGTGCTCTATTCTTGTGGCTTAACCGCCCTAGAGCGAGATGAACTCCGATGTGACTCCCCTTGTTACAGATCCGAAGGATAAAGGTGAGGTTTCTTCAGAAGTCAAGTCCTTTACTTCTGAGGATCTGGAACGGGCCCTTGCTAAGCAAAAAGAGGAGTATGATGCTTCTCTTGAGGCCTTGGTCCAAATGAGACTAGCCACGTTGTCCACGGTGCTTGCACCACTTTCTGGTGGTGCGGCTTCGAGGCCAACTGTGCCTACTCCGTCACTTGGTCAACAACCTCCTAACAGTGATCACTCTAGTGTTCCTTGGCTTTATGCAAGACCCCAAGTTGAGAAACCAAAATATAACCCTTAAGGGAAACCTCCTTTACTTGATGCCACTTCCGATTTTGCCTTGTGGAGAGTTGCTATGCAGGATCATCTTCGATATGGAAACGATGAGATGCCGGAGATCTTGGAGTATGGTTATCATGTGGTTGATGCAAAGAATCCTACACCAAGAGAAATTTATGACAAGAATCTCAATAACACTGCAACCATGTGTATAAGGAGAGGTATGGTTGAAAAGCAAAGGAGACCTTTCATACACATCACAAGTGCAAAGGAACTATGGGAAAGTATTATAACATCCAAGACCGGTACCTCCACCCTCCAGAGTGCTCAATATGAATTTTCCAAGGGACAATTGCAAAACTTTTGTATGGGGAAAGGTGAAACTCCCAATCAACTCCTTGAGCGTCTCATGACTCTCACTGCTGACATTGAGTCATGTGAGTGTGACAAGACACAAAATGGATTCAACATGACTATGCGATTTCTTGTGGACAAGTTGCTTCATGCTCTTGCCCCATATCACCACCAAAATGGTGTGGGATATAAGACAACATCATGCCTTCAAGGAAATGACTACATATGACATCATATCCACCTTCCAACTATTTGAAGAATCAAAGGCAAATGCCACAAAACATCTTGCCATGCATGGTACTCCAACATCAAAGATCAATCTTGCATTGAAGGCCAAGCATGTATGTGAAGATGAGCAAAGTGAAGAAGAAGAAGAAGAAGAAGAAGAAGATGATGAAGATGGTGATGAGGTTGAATCTGATGAGGGCCCTTCATATGAAGACATGTCTCTCTTTGTCAAGAAGTTCAGTGCGGGTAAATTCAAGGGAAGATTTCAAAAGAAGAAAGTAAGAAAATGCTACAACTGTGAAGAAACCAACCACTTCTCCAACGAGTGCCCTTATGAGAAGAGGGAGGATAAATCAAGGTTTCCCAAGACCTTTTCCAAGAAGAAGTTGCCAAATCCTTTGAACTCCAAGCTCAAGAAGAGAGATGGGAAACAAATGGTTGCTCAAGAAGAATCCGATCCAGATGATGTTAGTGGTGTTGCCGGAGTTGCTCAATATTCTCAAAACACATTGAGGCTAGTCAACAAGAGTGGTGATGTTGTCACTTACAACTACATGAAGGACTACAAGGGCAACGCTCACAAGTGCCTCATGGCAAAGGCCGTGGTAGAAGATGGAGAGGACCAACACTCTCCTAACAAGGTCAAGGTAACCCCATGATCAAACCCTCCTCTTTTCACTCCGTCTACTCCTAGTGATGAGTATCTTGATGCGGAGGATAGTTATGAGGATGATGATATAGATGACCCTATGCTTGCTAAACTAAATAAGTCCATGTGCTCACTTAAAGGAAAGAAGCTTACTATGTTTCGTATGCTTATGGAGATGGTGAGTAAGCATACCATCTACATTAAGGAACTCGAAACCCTCGTCACCGAGGAAAAGGAAAAATATGAAATCCTCGAGCGAAAAGTCCAATATGAGGAAGCACGAAATGATGAACTATGCTTAAAAATTGGTGCGAACATTGATGTTCATACTAAAGATCTTGCCTCCTTGAAAAAGGCTATTGACTCTTGTGAAGAGTTGATGAATGATAAAAGTAAGCTTGTGAAGTCTCATGCTTCTCTCTCTAAGGATTGTGAGCTCCTATCTGTGTCCCTCAAGACTAAGGAAGAAGAGCTCACCCTTCTTACAAAGAGTTTTGAGACACTCAAGCTTACTTATCTTGAAACTCTAGCTAAGGCTTACTCTTCTCCTATTATCAATGTTGATGCTTGTACTACTAACTCTAGTAGTGATCTAGCATCTATTCTTGAGTAAAATCGCTTTCTCAAGGCTCAAATCGAGAAAGGGCTCATGACGTGTGCTCAAGGGCAAAAGAACCTTAATGAGGTACTGAGCCAACACAATGAGGGGGACTCGGGTTTGACCCTAGCACAAGCAAGAAGAAGACATCCTCTCAAAAGTGCACCACCCCTTTAAAAGAAACCTTTGTACGACAAGGGCACAAGGAGAAAGGTAAGGTTGTTAGTGGGAAGGCCACGAGGGGCATGCCCACTCTCAACAAGCCAAAAGAGTCCATGCCTCCATCCTATGTACTTTGTAAGACTAAGGATGGAGAGGTTTATGCAAAGTTTGTTGGTCCTCGAAATGCATTCCGTTTTTATGCTATTTGGGTCCCTAAGACCCTTGTGACTAACTTGAGAGGTCCCATTGCAAAATGGGTGCCTCTAACCAAGTCATAATTGTGTGTAGGTTGCTTTCTCCGGTGGAGTAAAATGGGTGATTGACAGTGGATGTACCAATCATTTGACCAGAGATAGCAAGTTGCTCTAC
The DNA here is from genome assembly GCF_003073215.2 of Triticum urartu. NCBI lineage: Eukaryota > Viridiplantae > Streptophyta > Magnoliopsida > Poales > Poaceae > Triticum > Triticum urartu. Next base: position 71,928,590 of record NC_053026.1, on the reverse strand, counting down.
GATTTCATGGAAGCTATTCAACCATTTATGAGCATTATGTTTGGTGGAGGATCAAAAGGACAGGTACTCGGGTTGGGCAAGGTGGCTATCACAAATGACATGTCGCTTGCAAATGTCATGCTTGTCCAATCTCTTAAATACCATTTGCTTTCTGTTCGCCAATTGGCTTATGTTGGTTATGATACACTCTTTAAACTAATGGATGTGGAATTCTTTAAGAGAGATACTCTCGAAGTGGCCTTTGTTGGAGAGTTGGATGGCAACCTTTACACGGTTGATTTCTCTAAAGAGAGCACATTCCATGCAACTTGTCTAATGGCCAAGGCCGACAAGGGGTGGCTATGGCATCGCCGGCTAGCCCATGTCGGCATGAGAAATCTTAAAGATCTCTTAAAAGGTAATCACTTCCTTGGACTAACAAATGTCTCTTTTGAGAAAGATCGTGTGTGTAGTGCATGCATAGCCGGGAAGTAACATCAATCAAAGCACCCACCCAAGAATATTGTGTCTACCTCAAGGCCTTTGGAGCTCCTTCATGTGGATCATTTTGAACCTCCTTCATGGGATAGTCTTGGTGGGAAAAAGTATGGACTTGTTATTGTTGATGATTACTCAAGATATACATGGATTTTCTTCCTCAAGTCCAAGGACGAGACGAAGATCACCTTTATTGATTTTGCCAAGAAAGCACAACACAAGTTTGACAAAGAAATCTTGGCAATAAGAAGTGATAATGGCTCCGAGTTCAAGAACTACACCTTGGAAGAATTTCTTAGTGATGAAGGGATTGAGCATCAATATTCCGCTCCATACACTCCCCAACAAAATGGTGTAGCAGAGAGGAAGAATCGCACACTTGTGGAGATGGAAGGTCCATGTTGGATGAATACAAGTCGCCACATAGTTTTTGGGCCGAGGCTGTCAACACTGCATGCCATACATCAAACAGGCTCTTTCTCCGCACTATATTGGAAAAGACTCCATATGAGCTTCTAACTGGGAACAAGCCAAATGTCAAGTACTTTCGAGTATTTGGGTGCAAGTGTTTCATTCTCAACAAAAGAGAACGGTTTGGAAAATTTCAATCCAAAACCATTGAGGGCATATTTGTTGGCTATGGATCAAACTCTCACGCCAATAGAGTCTACAACAAATCCAATGGATGTGTCGCAGAAACTTGTGACATGGTGTTTGATGAATTTAATGGCTCCCATGGGGACCAAGTTGATCTAAGTGATGTAGGTGAAGAAGATTCTTCTCAAGATATCTTGACCATGGGTGTTGGTGCACTTCTTCCTATGGAACAAGAACCTCATGATGATGAAGAAGAAGATGAAAGCTTCACGCATCATCAAACTACTTCAACACCCATACTACCTCAAGGTCCTATTGTTCAATAAATACCCGTAGACCAAGTATAAGATGATGATCAAGTTCATCTTCATGATAAACATCAAGAACAAGACCATCACCAAGGGCAAGAACAAGAAAGTGCAATCATTGACAATGAACCTCAACAAATGGAAGATGAAGAAGAAGAACTTCCACCACACATCAATGATCCTTATGCTGAGGATGTGGATGATGGACATGAAGTTGAACCTCACGAAACCTTAACCTCCATCATGCCTCGAGTGGCCGGTCGTGTTGATGTTGACAAAATTCTCACCGGCATATCGGAAGGTAGAGTCACTCGTAAACAATTGACAAACTTTTGTGCTCAATTCTCGTTTGTGTCTAGTGTTGAGCCTCTCAAGGTACAAGAGGCATTAATGGACAATGATTGGCTCGTTGCTATGCAAGAAGAGTTGAACAGTTTTGAACGCAACCAAGTGTGGTCATTAGTCAAGAGGCCTACTACCAAGCACAACGTCATTGGAACAAAATGCATTTTCAAGAACAAGCAAGATGAAAATGGTGTAATCATCCGTAACAAGGCAAGTTTAGTGGCACAGGGGTACTCACAAGTTGAAGGTTTGGACTTTGGTGAGACCTTTGCTCCCGTTGCCCGTCTTGAATCCATCCGCATCTTACTTGCTTATGCTGCTTTCAATGGCTTTACTTTACATCAAATGGATGTGAAGAGTGCTTTCCTTAACGGTCCTCTACAAGAAGAAGTGTATGTATCACAACCACCTGGGTTCGTTGATCCCGATCACAAAGACTATGTGTATAAACTTCACAAGGCCTTGTATGGTCTCAAACAAGCACCTCGTGATTGGTATGATCATCTTAAGAAGTTTTTACTCGATGATGGTTTTGTGAGAGGGGTGATCGATCCCACTCTTTTTACTAAGAGGGACAAGGGTGATTTGATCTTATGCCAAATCTATGTAGATGATATCATTTTTGGTTCTCCTAACATTTATTTGTGCAAGAAATTTGCGGCTTCCATGACCAAGAATTTTGAAATGTCACTCAATGCGGATTTGAAGTTCTTCCCCGGATTTCAAATTCAACAATTTCAAGAAGGAATTTTCTTGTCTCAAGCAAAATACCTCAAGGATATTCTAGAAAAGTTTGGCATGTATGATGCTAGTCCATGTAAGACACCCATGCCAACAAAAATTGTACTCACTAAAGACACAAACGGTATCCCTTTCGACCCGTCGAAATACCGCTCTATGATTGGTTCATTGCTTTATCTTTGTGCATCTAGACCAGACATCATTTTTAGTGTATGCATGTGTGCTAGATTTGAAGCTTCCCCTAGGGAAAGTCATCATAAGGCGGTTAAGCATATTCTTAGATAACTTGTTCACACCCCAAAGTTGGGTCTATGGTACCCCAAGGATGCTAAGTTTGATCTCATTGGGTACACGGATGCGGATTGGGCCAGAGACAAAGTGGATCGTAAGTCCACCTCCGGCGCCTGTCAGTTTCTTGGACGCTCCTTGGTAAGTTGGTCCTCAAAGAAGCAGAATTGTATTGCTCTCTCTACCGCAGAAGCTGAATACATTGCAACCGCCAGTTGTGCAACTCAATTACTATGGATGAGGCAAACTTTGAAGGATTACGGTATCACCTATAGACATGTGCCTCTTCTATGTGATAATGAAAGTGCCATCAATATTGCCGAGAACCCCAAAGATCATACCGGCACCAAGCATATTGATATTAGGTATCACTTCTTGATAGATCATGTGGAGAAGGGTGATATTGATATTGCTCATGTTGGCACAGATAAGCAACTTGCAGATATTTTCACCAAGCCGTTGGATGAAGCAAGGTTTTGTCAATTTAGGCGTGAACTTGGTATCTTGGAGTGTGACAATATTATGTGAAATCTAGTACCCATTCATGCATGAACTTAATGTCTTGTCTTGATGTAGGCATATATTTAGGGGGAGACATTCAATTCATGAGTATTCTCACCCTACATAATGCATAAATAGAACAAACACTCTCAAAGTTGTCATGGTTCTCAAACTATGGTGCTTTAACATGATGGAGTCGTGACTATGTGCCCAAAAGTCTACATCTTTGCGGTACTATATTACATATGCTCAAACATGGTAACCTCGGTCACCGCTTGAAAATTGCTTGTGTGGACCTTTCATTGCTTATTTTTGACTGGGTTATTATTACATCTTAGTATGGCCTTAGATTAGATTACTTTTCCCCCATAATTCACTAAAAACTCATTGGCGGAGTCTAGATCAAATCATACTTGTTGGCCCTTTTCAAATCCTTCCTCTGCCCTGCTCTTCTGTTCATTGGCCGGACATCTAGGCCCTGGGGAAAATTATTCTGTTGCTCAAACATTCATCAAGCACTTCCAGCGGCCAGACATCTGGGCCCTGGACCCATGATACCTGACTTCCTCACGCCGGATATCTGGGGTTATACCCGGATGTCCGGCCCATTGGCACTCTTTTTTCTGTTCTCTGACTTCCGCTCGCCGGATATCCGGGCCTAGCCCGGATGTCCGGCCCGTCGCCCGCAGCCACATATAACTGGGGAGGGGCGTGGGATTTTGGGGGTAGGTCCTCACTTCTTTCGTTCCTATCCATATCTCGCCTCACAGCCGTCGTCGCCGGGCCGTCGCTCCGGTGCTGCCCCGGCCCTCTCCTCCGACCTCCGGCTCTGATCTCCTGCTCACGGCTTCTCCTCCTCCCGATCTACGATTCTATCCAATTCATTTCTTGGGTTGTGGTGTGAATCCCTCGGGAGGGATCGGTGCATAGTGGGAGTGACCATCGGAGTTCCTCATGGCGCGGACCAAGAACTGCGGTCCCAATCGGCCCGAGCCTTCTTCCCGGGGTATGGATGCTACTTCTCCTCCATTCTACCCTTATGGTGACCGAAAAATCTTAGGGTTTGATTCTCTCATGCATATCTTAGTGTCTATATCTCTCTAGTGTTTTTGTGTCTCTTGCCTAAGCCTACAAATCTTTCTATGTACTCGGTTAATCAATTTAACTCATGGACATGTCGCAATTTTTGATCTACCACTGGACTTGTTATATGGTCATGATAAAAAATGTTCATCCCATTTCTTAAATTATTTTATCCGTGTTCATACTTGTTGGCTTCTTCTCATCGGGACCTATCATTATCCATTCCAGTTGATCGCCGGCAAGGCTCAACCGATTCCGATGAGCATGCTTGAAGCGACCCGACCTCAAACGGTCAAGTCTCTGTGCTTCAGTGTCATCCCTGGATCGGTAATGCTGACACACACAGTACTCGAGGATTTATAACAGAGTAGCAATCACACACTTATTACATCGAATGTCTCCAAAGATAACTTATTACAATAAATATGGCTTAAGGCCATCTAATACGATAACAGCGGAAGGCTTGGAAGATAAAGTGAGTCCATCAACTCCAACGGCATAGCTGAGCTGCATGGCAACGACCTAACGAACCTTACTCCTCGTCTAAAAAGTCTGCAACATAATACGTTGCAGCCCAAAAACGGGTCAGCACATGGAATATGCTGGCAAAATAACACAGTAGAGCAAGAACAGAATAATGCTATCACTACATGCATATTTGGCTAGTGGAAAGCTCTATGGTTATAGTTTTGCGGAAAGCCAATTTTCCCCTACAACAAAGGAATAGATTTTAATTTAACTATCATGGTAGTTGAAACATCATTGAGAAGGTTCCTCAAACTCAATCCCAATTAAAGTATTTAACAACCCAACAATATTAATTTAGAGTGATGAGATACTTAAGATACTCCAAGTACTAGATACTCAAAATTGTCCATAACCGGGGACACGGCTAACCATGATTAGCTTATACACTCTGCAGAGGTTTGCGCACTTTTCCCCACAAGACTCGATCTCCTCCGTTGGTTTTCTCGCACTACAGGGTGTTTGAGAAATGAATGACCGAGACACAGTCTTTCAGAAACATTAACTATCTACTCCGGGCAGACCATACCAAACCTACAATCCCACTACCTGCTGATCCACCTCTTCAAGAGCTTCACGTAACTTACTCAACTATGCTAGAGCCCATAATAGCTTGTGGCTGCACACGGAAGTTTCTAGCTTGAATAATCTCAGTTCCCTTTGAGCCTGGGTGGCGGTCCATAGGAAGATCACACGCGTACTCCGGGATTTCCAAAAATACAGGCAACACTGGGTACTCCATGTGCCTCAATCCACCCAGATGTGTATTTAAGTTGCCACCTAAAGTTGAACCATTAATTATCAATCTCACATCTGTCATGGATTTCACTCACCCAAACCACGTCTACGAGCATAGCATAGCATCATAAGCAACGTGTAGAAGTAACCCCCAAGGGTTTGAATGTAACAGTGTAATAGGTTCTACCTCATCAACTACTTCCCAACCCACATGTTAATGACATCCTAACCATGCAATGTTTGAGGATTGGTACTAATGCATAAAAACTGGGTGATAAAGGGGTATGATCAAAGTGTTACTTGCCTTGCTGACGATCCGCGTAACCTAGAGACTCCAAATAACACGCTTCGCACTCCGGGAATTCTATAGCAAACAAACAATAGCATACATAAGCAATCAAACTAAGAAACACAGGTAAATCTCAAATAAGAAGATCTAACCAGAAAGTTCAACTTAAGAACTCCGGTTTGCAAAAAGAATCAAATCGAACGGAGCAACGAAACTCAAACGGCGAAAGAAACAAGATCCGTTTACTAATCTGGTCCTAGGTCAAATTTGACATTAGCAAAAACTTGTGCAAGTTGATTAAATGAAAAGAGGTTCTCGAGACAAAGATCTAGGCGCTTGAATCGCCTGATTCCGACTAACAAGCGAAAAGATAAACTAGAACGAAAATTGGATCAGAAATCGCGATCAGAAATTATCACGGATTAATCCGATAAAAGAAAACTGACGAACAGGCTAACGAACGAGCGTTCGTTATCTGTAACTAACGAGCGAAAACCGTTCGTTAAAATGAACGTCTGCTAAAAAGAAAAAGAAAAAAACAACTAAGGTTTTCTAACGAAAACCGGACCGGTTTTCTAAAAAAATCGAACGGCACTAACCTCCGATGAGGTCCGGCACGGTGGCTGCTCCGGCAAGGGGCGGCGCAACGCGGGGCGGCGGCGGTGCGGGCAACGGACGGCGGTGGCGGCAGCTCACGGCGAGGGCGGCGCGGCAGCGGGCAAAGGGCGGCGAGGCGGCGCGCCAGCGGCGACGGGCGGTGCAGCGGCTTGCGGCGGCGGGGTCGGCGGCTCGCGGTGGGGTCGGCGGCTCGCGGCGGGGTTGGCGGCTCGCGGCGGGGTGGGGCGGCTCCCAGGGCAGCGGGGCGCGGCTTTTAAGGAGGGGGCGGTGCCTTGGGGGAGGGGGCACGGCACAGGGGAACGGAGTCCGAGCCGGACTCTCGTTCGGCGGCGGCGGCGCGGTCTCCCGCTAGGAGACGGCGGCGCGGGGTGAGGTGAGCCGGCGCTGGGCTTCAGCCCAGCTAGGCCTTGGCGCATTTTTTTTAAAAATAAATTCTGCCGAAATTCAGAAAAATCCTAGAAAATAAAATAAAATACTAAAAATGCCAAAACAAATTTTTTCCGTCTAAATAAAATATTTAGAACGAGATGACCATTTTCTTGGCCCTAAAAATGCAATTTTGAAAACATGCAATTTTTCTAATGCAACTAAAATTGCAAATAAAATCCAAATAAAAGCAAATTTTGATTTTAATATTTTTCCTCCAATATTTCATTTATTTTGGAGAAGTCATATTATCTCCTCTCATATATTAATATGAAATATTTTCGGAGAGAAAAATAGTTAAAACCAAAATCCTCGTTTCGAAATTTGATAAAAATCAAATTTGAAAACCGGGGAAATCCCCAACTCTCTCCGAGGGTCCTTGAGTTGCTTAGGATTTCGAGGATCGCGAGACGAAATGCAATAAAATATGATATGCGAGAATGATCTATGTATAACATTCCAAATTGAAAATTTGGGATGCAAACCTACCCCCCTTAAGATGAATCTCTCCCTCGAGATTCGGGTTGGCTAGAAAATAGGTGTGGGTGGTCCTTGCGGAGATCATCCTCTCGTTCCCACGTGGCTTCATCCTCGGTATGATGGCTCCACTGAACTTTGCAAAACTTAATAACCTTACTGCGGGTGACTCGACTGGCAAACTCCAAAATCTTGACTGGCCTCTCCTCATACGTCAAATCATTTTCCAACTGAATCACCTCCAAGGGTATGGTATCTCTTAGTGGTATATCGGCCATCTCAGCATGACACTTCTTCAACTGGGAAACGTGAAACACATCGTGAACTCCTGACAGTCCTTCAGGTAACTCCAACTTGTAGGCAACTTCTACCATCCGTTCCAAAACACGATATGGTCCTTCAAATCTCGGGGCTAACTTTCCCTTAACTCCAAAACGTTTCACTCCTCGCAAAGGCGATACTCGCAGATATGCTTGGTCTCCAATTTCATAGGTTTCCTCCTTGCGTTTCGAATCTGCATAACTCTTCTGTCTGGACTGAGCTATCTTCAGTCTATCTCGAATCAGTGTAACCTTCTCCTCAGATTCTTTGATCAAGTCTGGTCCAAACAACTGTCGGTCTCCGAATTCATCCCACATCAACGGTGTTCTGCACCTTCGTCCATACAGGGCTTCGAATGGTGCCATCTTCAAACTGGCTTGATAACTATTGTTGTATGAGAACTCTGCGTAAGGCAGATTGTCATCCCAACTAGATCCATAATCTAGCGCACAGGCTCTCAACATGTCCTCCAGAATCTGATTGACTCTCTCGGTTTGTCCATCCGTCTGTGGGTGAAATGTTGTACTGAACTCCAATCTTGTTCCCAAAGTCTGGTGCAGCTGATGCCAAAACTTTGAGGTAAACTGTGTCCCTCTATCCGATACGATGGTCCTCGGAACTCCATGCAAACATACAATCCTGGTCATATATATCTTGGCCAACTTTGCACTAGTATAAGTTGTTTTTACTGGGATAAAGTGTGTCACTTTGGTCAAACGGTCAACTACTACCCATATAGAATAATATCCTGATTTGGTCCTGGGCAATCCGGTGATAAAATCCATGCCAAGTTTATCTCACTTCCATTTGGGTATCGGCATAGGCTGTAAAAATCCTGATGGCTTTTGATGCTCTGCCTTCACTCTTTGACATACATCACATACGGCCACATACTCGGCGATATCCTTCTTCATCCCTGTCCACCAGGAACTTTCCTTTAAATCCAAATACATCTTGGTGTTTCCGGGGTGTATCGAGTATGGTGAGTCATGTGCCTCCTGAAGTATTAACTTCCTAATCTCTGCATTATTGGGCACGTAAGCACGGTCCTCAAACCACAGGGTGTCGTGCTCATCCTCATGAAAACCTTTGGCCTTCCCTTCGCTCATTTTCTCCTTTATCTCGGCAATCTCTTTGTCATCCTTTTGAGCTTCTCGAATCTTTCCCAACAATGTAGACTGCACCTCCATTGTTGCAACAAAACCTCTAGGAACAATCTCCAATCGAATTTCCCGAAGATCCTCGGCTAACTCCCTCGGCAATCCCGTGCTTATTAGGGTATTGGCATAGCTCTTCCGGCTCAAAGCGTCTGCTACGACATTGGCCTTTCCTTGATGATAATGAAGCTTCATGTCATAATCCTTTATAAGCTCCAACCATCTTCTCTGCCTAAGGTTAAGCTCCTTCTGGGTGAAAATGTACTTCAAACTCTTATGATCCGTGTACACATCGCAATGGTTTCCAATAAGGTAATGTCTCCAAGTCTTCAACGCATGCACTACGGCTGCTAGCTCCAAATCATGCGTCGCATAATTCAACTTGTGTGGTTTTAGTTATCGTGAGGCATATGAAACAACTCTTCCGTCCTGCATAAGCACACTTCCAAGTCCTAGGCGAGAGGCGTCGCAATACACTTGAAAATCCTTACGTATATCCGGCAGTGTCAGCACTGGGGCTGTAGTCAAACGTTTCTTCAGCTCTTGGAAACTTGCCTCGCAATCTTTCGTCCATTTAATCTTGGTATCCTTCTTCAACTATTCTGTCATTGGCTTTGCAGTCTTTGAAAAATTCTCAATGAATCTACGGTAGTATCCTGCGAGTCCAAGAAAACTGTGGATCTCGGTAACTGAAGTGGGTGCCAACCATTCAGTGACTGACTGAACCTTGGTGGGATCTACTGCTATACCTTCTCCTGATATAACATGTCCAAGGAATCCGACTTCCTTCAACCAAAACTCGCATTTGCTGAACTTGGCGTACAACTGATGTTCCCTGAGTTTCTCGAGAACTAAACGCAAATGCTCCTTGTGTTCCTCTTCATTCTTCGAATATACCATTATATCATCAATGACACCACAACAAACTTATCCAAATATTCCATGAACACCTTGTTCATCATGCTCATGAAATAGGCAGGGGCGTTAGTCAGTCCAAATGACATGACTGTATATTCGTATAGCCCGTACCATGTGGTGAAGGCTGTCTTTGGTATATCCTTCTCTCGTATCTTCAACTGATGATATCCTGATCACAGATCGATCTTCGAAAACACCTTAGCTCCTTGCAGCTGGTCAAATAGATCATTGATCATCGGCAATGGGTACTTGTTCTTAATCGTCACTTCATTCAAGGCTCAATAATCAACAACCATTCTTAGGGATTTATCCTTCTTCTCAACCAAAAGCACTGGGGCTCCCCATGGTGATGAACTCCGTTGAATGTAACCTTTCTCAAATAACTCCTTGATCTGTTTCTTAATCTCTTCCAGATCATTCGCGGGCATCCTATAGGGTCTCTTGGATATTGGCCCTGTGCCTGGCAATAGTTCTGTCAAAAAGTCAATATCTCGATCTGGTGGCATGCCTGGTAACTCTTCTAGGAAAACATCCGGATAATCCATTACTACAGGCACTTCCTCCTGAACAACTCCCATGAGGGTATTTACTTGGCTACTTTGTGGCGCATGCCTAGATATATACTTGATCCTTTTTCCCTCCGGGGTGATGAGACAAATTGACTTACTAACACAGTCAATGTTTCCTCCATACTTTGACATCCAGTCCATTCCTAATATCACATCCAATCCTTGTGACTCCAAGATAATTAGGTCGGACGGAAAAACATGGCTACCAATGGTTAAGGGTATCTGGTTGCACCATCGACTAGCCATATACTTTACTCCGGGTGAACTTACTAACAGAGGGGTCCTAAGGGTTTGGGTCGGTAGTTTAAACTTATCCATGAATTCCCTTGATATGTATGAATGCGATGCACCAGTATCAAAAAGAACAAGAGCAGTAAATGACTTAACCAAAAACTTACCTCTAACCGCGTCTGGCTGCTCTTCAACCCCCTCCACATTAGTGTGGTTTACTTGTCCTTTGTTGAATGGATTGGGCTTCTTCCTAGTGCTCCCATTTCCGTTTCCATTCTTCCCTTCAGGGCACTCCGTGGCATAGTGTCCAGTCTTCCCGCACTTGAAACAAGTAGCGTGGCTTAGGTCCCTCTTGGTGGGTGTGGCTGGATTTGGGCGGTTCTGATTGTTGCTTGCTCCATTCCCATTCCCATTCCTTGTGCTAGTATGATCATGGTTACTCCCTCCATTATGGGTGTGGCTTCCATGGTTATGAACAAGTCCTCCCGGGTTTAGGCGAGGCTTCTGCTGAGCTCCTGAGTTATACCTCCCTTGTCCATACTTCCTCTTACGGCTCTCAATCTGTTGTTGCTTCCCTTCAATCATAAGAGCCTTATCTACCAACTCCTGGTAGTTGGTGAATGTTTCCACCATCAACTGCATACTCATCTCATCATTCAGCCCTTCCATAAACATCTCCTACTTTGCGACATCTGTGGCCACATCATCAGGGGCATAGAGAGATAACTTGCTAAACTCATCTGCGTACTGAGCCACAGTATGGTTCCCCTGGCGTAAGTTGCGAAACTCACGCTTCTTCAAATTCATGGCTCCAGTTGAGACATGGGATGTACGGAGCTACTCTATGTCAACAATGCTCTGCATGGAGCTACTCTAGCTAATTGCTCCCACTTTCAATATGTATCCAGATTGATATTTAGAGTCATCTGGATCAGTGTCAAAATTTGCATCGACGTAACCCTTTACGACGAACCTTTTTGTCACCTCCATAATCAAGAAACATATCCTTATTCCACCAAGGATAATTTTGACTGCTGTCCAGTGATCTACTCCTAGATCACTATTGTACCCCTTGCCAAAAACAGTGTAGGGTATATAATAGATCTGGTACACAGCATGGCATATTTTATAGAACCTATGGCCAAGGCATAGGGAATGACTTTCATTCTCTTTCTATCTTCTGCCGTGGTCGGGGTTTGAGTCTTACTCAGTTTCACACCTTGTAACACAGACAAGAACTCTTTCTTTGACTATTCCATTTTGAACTACTTCAAAATCTTGTCAAGGTATGTACTCATTGAAAAACTTATCAAGCGTCTTGATCTATCTCTATAGATCTTGATGCTCAATATGTAAGCAGCTTCACCGAGGTCTTTCTTTGAAAAACTCCTTTCAAACACTCCTTTATGCTTTGCAGAATAATTCTAAATTATCTCCGATCAACAATATGTCATTCACATATACTTATCAGAAATGCTGTAGCGCTCCCACTCACTTTCTTGTAAATACAGGCTTCACCACAAGTGTGTATAAAACTATATGCTTTGATCAACTTATCAAAGCATATATTCCAACTCCGAGATGCTTGCACCAGTCCATAGATGGATCGCTGGAGCTTGCATATTTTGTTAGCACCTTTAGGATTGACAAAACTTTCTTGTTGCATCATATACAACTCTTCTTTAATAAATCCATTAAGGAATGTAGTTTTTTTATCCATTTGCCAGATTTTGAAAAATGTGGCAATTGCTAACATGATTTGGATAGACTTAAGTATAGATACGAGTGAGAAACTCTCATCGTAGTCAACACCTTGAACTTGTCGAAAACCTTTTGCGACAATTCTAGCTTTGTAGATAGTAACACTACTATCAGCATCCGTATTCCTCTTGAAGATCCATTTAATCTCAATTGCTTGCCGATCAACGGGCAAGTCAACGAAAATCCACACTTAGTTCTCATACATGGATCCCATCTCAGATTTCATGGCCTCAAGCCATTTCACAGAATCTGGGCTCATCATCGCTTCCTCATAGTTCGTAGGTTCGTCATGGTCTAGTAACATGAACTCCAGAGTAGGATTACCGTACCACTCTGGTGCGGATCTCACTCTGGTTTACCTACGAGGTTCGATAGTAACTTGATCTGAAGTTACATGATCATCATCATTAGCTTCCTCACTAATTGGTGTAGTAGTCACAGGAACAGATTTCTGTGATGAACTACTTTCCGATAAGGGAGCAGGTACAGTTACCTCATCAAGCTCTACTTTCCTCCCACTCACTTCTTTTGAGAGAAACTCCTTCTCTAGATGGATCCATTCTCAGCAACGAATATCTTGCCTTCGGATCTGTGATAGAAGGTGTACCCAACATTTTCTTTTGGGTATCCTATGAAGACGCACTTCTCCGATTTGACTTTGAGCTTATCAGGTTGAAACTTTTTCACATAAGCATTGCAACCTCAAACTTTAAGAAACGACAGCTTAGGTTTCTTGCCAAACCATAGTTCATACGGTGTCGTCTCAATGGATTTAGATGGTGCCCTTTTTAACGTGAATGTAGTTATCTCCAATGCATAACCCCAAAACGATAGTGGTAAATTGGTAAGAGACATCATAGATCGCACCATATCTAATAAAGTACGGTTACGATGTTCGGACACACCATTACACTGTGGTGTTCCAGGTGGCGTGAGTAGTGAAACTATTTCACATTGTTTTAACTAAAGGCCAAACTCGTAACTCAAATATTTTACTTCTGCGATCATATCGTGGAAACTTTTTTTTACGATGATTCTCCACTTCACTCTGAAATTCTTTGAACTTTTCAACTGTTTCAGACTTGTGATTCATTAAGTAGATATATCCATATCTACTCAAATCATCTGTGAAGGTGAGAAAATAACGATACTTGCCGTGAGCCTTAACACTCATCGGACCGCATACATCAGTATGTATTATTTCCAATAAGTCAGTTGCTCGCTCCATTGTTCCGGAGAACGGAGTCTTAGTCATCTTGCCCATGAGGCATGGTTCGCAAGCATCAAGTGATTCATAATCAAGTGATTCCAAAAGTCCATCAGCATGGAGTTTCTTCATGCGCTTTACACCAATATGACCTAAACGGCAGTGCCACAAATAAGTTGCACTATCATTATTAATTTTGCATCTTTTGGTTTCAATATTATGAATATGTGTATCACTACGATCGAGATCCAACGAACCATTTTCATTGGGTGTGTAACCATATAAGGTTTTATTCATGTAAACAGAACAACTATTTATTCTCTTACTTAAATGAATAACCGTATTGCAATAAACATGATCAAATCTTATTCATGCTCGACGCAAACACCAAATAACACTTATTTAGGTTCAACACTAATCCCGAAAGTATAGAGAGTGTGCGATGATGATCATATCAATCTTGGAACCACTTCCAACACACATCGTCACTTCACCCTTAACTAGTCTATGTTCATTCTGCAACTCCCGTTTCGAGTTACTACTCTTAGCAACTGAACCAGTATCAAATACCGAGGGGTTGCTACGAACACTAGTAAAATACACATCAATAATCTGTATATCAAATATACCTTTGTTCACTTTGCCATCCTTCTTATCCGCCAAATACTTGGGGCAGTTCCACTTCCAGTGACCAGTCCCTTTGCAGTAGAAGCACTTAGTCTCAGGCTTAGGACCAGACTTGGGCTTCTTCACTTGAGCAGCAAGTTGCTTGCCGTTCTTCTTGAAGTTACCCTTCTTCCCTTTGCCCTTTTCTTGAAACTAGTGGTCTTGTCTACCATCAACACTTGATATTTTTCTTGATTTCTACCTTTGTTGATTTCAGCATTACGAAGAGCTTGGGAATCGTTTCCGTTATCCCTTGCATATCATAGTTCATCACGAAGTTCTACTAACTTGGTGATGGTGACTAGAGAATTATGTCAATCACTATCTTATCTGGAAGATTAATTCCCACTTGATTCAAGTGATTGTAGTACCCAGACAATCTGAGTACATGCTCACTTCTTGAGCTATTCTCCTCCATCTTTTTAGCTATAGAACTTGTTGGAGACTTCTTATCTCTCAACTCGGTTATTTGCTTGAAATATTAACTTCAACTCCTGGAACATCTCATATGGTCCATGACATTCAAAACATCTTTGAAGTCCCGATTCTAAGTCGTTAAGCATGGTGCACTAAACTATCAAGTAGTCATCATATTGAGCTAGCCAAACGTTCATAACGTCTGCATCTACTCCTGCAATAGGTCTTTCACCTAGCGGTGCATCAAAGACATAATTCTTCTGTGCAGCAATGAGGATAATCCTCATATCACGGATCCAATCCGCATCATTGCTACTAACATTTTTCATCATAATTTTTCTCTAGGAACACAATAAACTGGGAGCAACATCGCGAGCTATTGATCTACGACATAGATATGCTAATACTACCAGGACTAAGTTCATGATAAATTAAAGTTCAATTAATCATATTACTTAAGAACTCCCACTTAGACAGACACCCCCCTAATCTTCTAAGTGATCACGTGATCCATATCAACTAAACCATGTCCGATCATCACGTGAGATGGAGTAGTTTCAATGGTGAACATCACTATGTTGATCATATCTACTATATGATTCATGCTCGACCTTTCGGTCTCCGTGTTCCGAGGCCATATCTGTTATATGCTAGGCTCATCAAGTTTAACCTGAGTATTCCGCGTGTGCAACTGTTTTGCACCCGTTGTATTTGAACGTAGAGCCTATCACACCCGATCATCACGTGGTGTCTCAGCACGAAGAACTTTCGCAACGGTGCATACTCAGGGAGAACACTTGTACCTTGATAATTAGTGAGAGATCATCTTATAAAGCTACCGGCGAACTATGCAAAATAAGATGCATAAAAGATAAACATCACATGCAATCAATATAAGTGATATGATATGGCCATCATCATCTTGTGCTTGTGATCTCCATCTCCGAAGCACCTTCATGATCACCATTGTCACCAGCGTGACACCTTGATCACCATCGTAGCATCGTTGTCGTCTCGCCAATCTTATGCTTCCACGACTATCGCTACCGCTTAGTGATAAAGTAAAGCATTACAGCGCAATTGCATTGCATACAATAAAGTGACAACCATATGGCTCCTGCCAGTTGCCGATAACTCGGTTACAAAACATGATCATCTCATACAATAAAATTTAGCATCATGTCTTGACCATATCACATCACAACATGCCCTGCAAAAACAAGTTAGGCGTCCTCTACTTTGTTGTTGCAAGTTTTACTGGCTGCTACGGGCTTAGCAAGAACCGTTCTTACCTACGCATCAAAACCACAACGATAGTTTGTCAAGTTGGTGCTGTTTTAACCTTCGCAAGGACCGGGCGTAGCCACACTTGGTTCAACTAAAGTTGGAGAAACTCACACCCGCTAGCCACCTGTGTGCAAAGCACGTCGGTAGAACCAGTCTCACGTAAGCGTACGCGTAATGTCGGTCCGGGACGCTTCATCCAACAATACTGCCGAACCAAAGTATGACATGCTGGTAAGCAGTATGACTTATATCGCCCACAACTCACTTGTGTTCTACTCGTGCACAACATCAACGCATAAAACCTAGGCTCTGATACCACTGTTGGGGAACGTAGTAATTTTAAAAAAATTCCTACGCACACACAAGATCATGGTGATGCATAGCAACAAGAGGGGAGAGTGTTGTCTACGTACCCTCGTAGACCGGCAACGGAAGTGTTGACACAACGTAGAGGAAGTAGTCGTACGTCTTCCCGATCCGACCGATCCAAGTACCGAAAGTACGACACCTCCGAGTTCTGCACATGTTCAACTCGGTGACGTCCCTCGAGTTCCGATCTAGCAAAACGTTGAGGGAGAGTTTCGTCAGCACGACGGCGTGATGACGATGATGATGTTCTACCGACGCAGGGCTTCGCTTAAGCACCGCTACGATATGACCGAGGTGGAATATGGTGGAAGGGGGTACCGCACACGGCTAAGGAACGATCACAATGATCAACTTGTGTGTCATGGGGTGCTCCCTTGCCTCAGTATATAAAGGAGGGAGAGGGGGAGGTGCGGCCGGCCCTAAGGGTGCGCCTGGAGGAGTCCTACTCCAACCGGGAGTAGGACTACCCCTTCTTGCCTTGTTGGAAAAGGAAGGAGGAAGGGAGAAAGAGGAAAGGGGGGCGCCCCCCCCCCCTTCCTTGTCCTATTCGGACTAGGGGGAAGGGGGGGCGCGGCCTGCCCTGGCCGGCCCTCCTCTTCTCCCTTATCACCCATGTAGGCCCAATAACCCCCGGGGGTTCCGGTAACCCCCCGGTACTCCGGTAAAATCCCGATTTCACCCAGAACATTTCCGATATCCAAATATAGGCTTCCAATATATAAATCTTTATGTCTCGACCATTTCGAGATTCCTCGTCATGTCCGTGATCACATCTGGGACTCCGAACAACCTTCGGTACATCAAAACAAAAAACCGTAATTACGATCGTCACCGAACTTTAAGCATGCGGACCCTACGGGTTCGAGAACTATGTAGACATGACCGAGACACGTCTCCGGTCAATAACCAATAGCGGAACCTGGATGCTCATATTGGCTCCTACATATTCTACGAAGATCTTTATCGGTCAGACCACATAACAACATACATTGTTCCCTTTGTCATCGGTATGTTACTTGCCCGAGATTCGATCGTCGGTATCTCAATACCTAGTTCAATCTCGTTACCGACAAGTCTCTTTACTCGTTCCGTAATACATCATCCTGCAACTAACTTATTAGTTGCAATGCTTGCAAGGCTTGAGTGATGTGCATTACCGAGAGGGCCCAGACATACCTCTCTGACAATCGGAGTGACAAATCCTAATCTCGAAATACGCCAACCCAACAAGTACCTTCGGAGACACCTGTAGAGCACCTTTATAATCACCCAGTTACGTTGTGACGTTTGGTAGCACACAAAGTGTTCCTTCGATAAACGGGAGTTGCATAATCTCATAGTCACAGGAACATGTATAAGTTACGAAGAAAGCAATAGCAACAAACTAAATGATCAAGTGCTAAGCTAACGGAATGGGTCAAGTCAATCACATCATTCTCCTAATGATGTGATCCCATTAATCAAATGACAACTCATGTCTATGTTTAGGAAACATAACCATCTTTGATCAACGAGCTAGTCAAGTAGAGGCATACTAGTGACATACTGTTTGTCTATGTATTCACACATGTATTATGTTTCCGGTTAATACAATTCTAGCATGAATAATAAACATTTATCATGATATAAGGAAATAAATAATAACATTATTATTGCCTCTAGGGCATATTTCCTTCACCTAGTGACTTCCTTCGGGTGTCGTCCAAAAGGTGATTCTTCCTCCGGTTGCGCAAACTTGTTCCTTGCATCCGTCATCCTAAAGAGTAGAAAAAGGAGAGTTGTTAGAAATGAGAAGAGAATGGTGATCTATGGCTTTAGCTTAGTGGTCGTGTCCTACACTCAGCGTGTGCTCTGATACCATCTTGTAGCGACCCGACCTCAAACGGTCAAGTCTCTGTGCTTCAGTGTCATCCCTGGATCGGTAATGCTGACACACACTGTACTCAAGGATTTATAAAAGAGTAGCAATCACACACTTATTACATCGAATGTATCCAAAGAGAACTTATTACAATAAATATGGCTTAAGGCCATCTAATAAGATAACAACGGAAGGGAAGATAAAGTGAGTCCATCAACACCAAAGGCATAGCTGAGCTGCACGGCGACGACCTAACGAACCTTACTCCTCATCTGAAAAGTCTGCAACATAATACATTGCAGCCCGAAAACGGGTCAGCACATGGAATATGCTGGCAAAATAACATAGTAGAGCAAGAACAGAATAATGCTATCACTACATGCATATTTGGCTGGTGGAAAGTTCTATGGTTATAGTTTCGCGAAAAGCCAATTTTCCCTACAACAAAGGAATAGATTTTAATTTAACTATCATGGTAGTTGAAACATCATTGAGAAGGTTCCTCCAACTCAATCCCAATTAAAGTATTTAACAACCCAACAATATTAATTTAGAGTGATGAGATACTTAAGATACTCCAAGTACTAGATACTCAAGATTGTCCATAACCGGGGACATGGCTAACCATGATTAGTTTATACACTCTGCAGAGGTTTGCGCACTTTTCCCCACAAGACTCGATCTCCTCCGTTGGTTTTCTCGCACTACAGGGTGTTTGAGAAACAGATGACCGAGACACAGTCTTTCAGAAACATTAACTCTCTACTCCGGGCAGACCATACCAAACCTACAATCCCACTACCTGCTGATCCACCTCTTCAAGAGCTTCACATAACTTACTCAACTATGCTAGAGCCCATAATAGCTTGTGGCTGCACACAGAAGTTTCTAGCATCAATAATCTCAGTTCCCTTTGAGCCTGGGTGGCGGTCCATAGGAAGATCACACGGGTACTCCGGGATTTCCAAAAATACAGGCAATACTGGGTACTCCAGGTGCCTCAATCCACCCAGATGTGTGTTTAAGTTGCCACCTTAAGTTGAACCATTAATTATCAATCTCACATCTGTCATGGATTTCACTCACCCAAACCACGTCTACGAGCATAGCATAGCATCATAAGCAACGCGTAGAACTAACTCTCAAGGATTTGAATGTAATAGGGTAATAGGTTCTACGTCATCAACTACTTCCCAACCCACATGTTAATGACATCCTAACCATGCAATGTTTGAGGATTGGTACTAATGCATAAAAATTGGGTGATAAAGGGGTATGATAAAAGTGTTACTTGCCTTGCTGAGGATCCGCGTAACCTAGAGACTCCAAATAACACGCTTCGCACTCCGGGAATTCTATTGCAAACAAACAATAGCATACATAAGCTATCAAACTAAGAAACATGGGTAAATCTCAAATAAGAAGATCTAACCATAAAGTTCAACTTAAGAACTCCGGTTTGCAAAAAGAATCAAATCGAACGGAGCAACGAAACTCAAACGGTGAAAGAAACAAGATCCGTTTACTAATCTGGTCCTAGGTCAAATTTTACAGTAGGAATAACTTGTGCAAGTTGATTAAACGAAAAGAGGGTCTCGAGAAGAAGATCTAGGCGCTTGAATCACCTGATTCCGACTAACGAGCGAAAAGATAAACTAGAACGAAAATCGGATCAGAAATCGCGATCAGAAATAATCGCGGATTAATCCCATAAAAGAAAACTGACGAACAAGCTAACGAACGAGCGTTCGTTATCTGTAACTAACGAGCGAAAACCGTTCATTAAAACGAACGTCCGGACGAACGTCCGCTTAAAAAAACCAAAAAAACGACTAGGGTTTTCTAACGAAAACCGAACTGGTTTTCTAAAAAAACCGAACGGCGCTAACCTCCGACGAGGTCCGGCACGGCGGCTGCTCCAGCAAGGGCGGCGCAACGCGGGGCGGCGGCGCGGGCAACGGACGGCCGCCGCTCGCGGCGAGGGCGGCGCGGCAGCGGGCAAAGGGTGGCGAGGCAGCGACGGGCGGTGCGGCGGCTTGCGGCGGCGGGGTCGGCGGCTCGTGGCGGGGTGGTGCGGCTCCCAGGGCGGCAGGGCGCGGCTTTTAAGGAGGGGCGGTGCCTTGGGGGAGGGGCACGCCACGGGGGAACGGAGTCCGAGCCGGAATCCGGTTCGGCGGCGGCGGCGCGGTCTCCCGCTAGGAGACGGCGGCGCGGGTTGAGGTGGGTCGGCCCTGGGCTTCGGCCCAGCTAGGCCTTGGCGCATTTTAAAAAAAAATCCGCCGAAACTCAAAAAATCCTAAAAATAAAATAAAATTCTAAAAATGCCAAAACAAATTTTCTCCATCTAAATAAAGTATTTAGAACGAGATGGACATATTCTTGGCCCTAAAAATGCAATTTTGAAAACGTGCAATTTTTCTAATGCAACCAAAATTGCAAATAAAATCCAAATAAAAGCAAAAATTGATTTTAATATTTTTCCTCCAATATTTCATTTATTTTGGAGAAGTAATATTATCTTCTCTCATATATTAATATGAAATATTTTCGAAGAGAAAAATAGTTAAAACCAAAATCCTCGTTTCGAAATTTGATAAAAATCAAATTTGAAAACTGGGGAAATCCCCAACTCTCTCCGAGGGTCCTTGAGTTGCTTAGGATTTCGAGGATCATGAGACGAAATGCAATAAAATATGATATGCGAGAATGATCTATGTATAACATTCCAAATTGAAAATTTGGGATGTTACAATTCTCGACCTAAGAAGAAGAAGACCACCACCAAGAAGAAGAAGCGGGCACCATCCACTAGTCCGTCAGCCTCGGATCCAGATGATGCGGGCTATGTTGGGGAGGAAGAGGATGACATTGCACCGCGACATTCCATTGGGCAGTCCAAGCCTGGTACTAGGAGGGCGCCGGTGCCTCAAGTACGTGGTTCTGCAATGCCCATTCTTCATGGTCGTCGCATCTCCATGGAGCTTCCTAACAGCAGGGATCATCCCACTCATGACTTCACAACTATGGGGGCGGGTCAATATCTTGTGTTCCATTGGGATGTCAATCAATATGAGATGGTGGCTGATGCCGAGGATCCTCGGTTCCGGACTCGTATGCAGCAGGATCTTTATTCCAGTTTCGTCGATGGGCGCGGACTTGCTCCTCACAAATTCTTGGATCTCAAATTCCCACGTGATCATCCTGACATGTTCCCTAACAACCCGGTCAAGATCATTGATGATATGACTCTAGGTCCTGCAATGACCTTCACGTGTGATTGGAATGAAGCTGCCATTCTTCAGTTCTACGCCGCCTGTTTCTTTGGTCCGGACAACACTCTCACATGGAGAACCGATGACACTACACTGAGTATCACTTATGATCGGTTTGTCCAGATTTTGGGCCTCTCTGGATTTGGACATCGCATTCACAGTATGGATCCAGAGTATAAGCCCAAAGGGATTGAAGCTTGCTTGCCTCTTATAAAGCCTCTCACTCAGCTCACTGACGAGGAACGTGGATATCCACTCAATGAGGTCTCCATCTTTCATGCTCCTTACCACATACTCTATCACTATGTGCTTCGCACCCTCTATCCTAAGAAGGGAGATCGGTCAAGAGCTCACAACTACTGTATTGATCTGATGGTTCGTATGCATGATGCACCTATTGAGCCTCTTGACACCGCTCACTATATTTGGCATGAGATTCGTCTTGCTAGCTTCATTCAGACGCGTCAGTTCCCATATGCTCCATTCATTCAGGCCATCATTGATCGCACTGCTCCGTTTGAGGTTGTGAAGAACGTTGGGCATTCCATTTGGACGTCGCCCGCTCACATGCGTGTGGCTGCTATTGTACCGGCTGTTGTCTCCCGACTACCTAGGAAGCCTACTAGTGGGTCTAGGCCCGCTGCTTCCTTCGTTCCTTCTTCCTCGTCTGCTCCTCGGGGACGTCTTGCCTCTTTCTTCGGTAAGGCTTAGTCTGCTATTATGAAGGCAATCACTTTCAGCTGTCAGCAGAATCATGATGTTCAGAAGCGCCTCATCATCTCCAAGAATCAGCTCAAGCAGCGCCTCCGTGACCGTGGGAGTCCCGTGAGCGATGATGATCCTCTTCCCGCGGCTCCGTCCTCGTCCACTTTCGGATTTCCATCTCGTGACGAGTACCCCGAGTTCTTTGATGATGATGATGACATCCGCCAGGAGTGATAGAGTTCGCTTAGTTCTTCACCCTTTTTACTTGTTGCTGTCAAAGGGGGAGAAGTAGTATCTTAGGTCATGCTATGTTATGTTGTCTAGTTGTGTTAACTACTACTTGTTATGTTGCTATCTATGGTACTTATTCGTGTGAGACTATGAACTTATCTTGTGGCTATGAGATATTGGTTTCATATGTGCATGTCTCTTGGTTTCATATGTGCATGTCTCTTACATTTATACCTCTTTGAGGTACGTGTGCTACCATACAAAGATATGTTGTACATCTTAACATATTTATCCCATGCAGACATTGAGGGGGAGCTAAAAGCGAATAGAAACATCTACTTATTTTGTACTTTTTGCTCTCATGATTATCATTGCTAAGATTATTTATTGCATCTATTATACTACATGTATGGTTGTCATCAACAAACAAAAAGGGGGAGATTGAAAGAGCAATCATGCCCTTACATCATGTTTTGATGTTGATGACAATATACATGTAGGGGACTAACAATGGTTGTCAAGTAAGTTTCAGGCGTTAGTCCCCGGTTCATCGAAGTGTGTGGGTCAAGAGCATACAAAGTGATTTTACTCAAGGATGAAGCATAAGAATTGATTTAATATTTGTTTTCTTGAGTATAGGATCCCGCACTATTAAGAGGGGGTCGATAGGGTTAGTTAAAAGCTTGCTCTTGTCACAAACCTCCTCGCCATACATGCACATTATAAAACCTTTTGTTTACTGCCTCTTGGTTGCCGAATGTCCGGGCTTCAAGCCGGTTGTCCGGGCCTCATGCTAGATATCCGGCCTACCTGCCAGATATCCGGCCTACCTGCCAGATATCCAGGCCTAGCCATCCGAGAGCACTTTTGTGTTGTGTTGCACGCCAGATGTCCGGGTTATACCCTGGATGTCCGGGCCTTCCTAATTCGCCGGATGTCCGGGCCCCGTCCCGGATGTCCGGCCTCTACTACCCATGTACTGCTGAGTTTCTGTAACCTTCTAAGTGATCGTGCCGGATGTCCGGCCATCTGCCAGATATCTGGGCTCTCCTGATATGCAGGATGTCCGGGCTTGGCCCCCGGATGTCCGGCCCCTCAGTTTTCTATTTTGTTCTGTTTCTGTTTCTCGTGCATTGCCAGGACGGATGTCCGGCCCCTTGCCCGGATGTCCGGCTAGCTCATTCACTTACACTACAAAGGTCATATTTGTGCTCACACTATATATACCCCTTTTCCCCCGCACGGGATTGGTGGACCACTCACTTTGAACAAACCCTAGAACACATTTCACTCTCTCTCTCTCTCACTCCTCCACACCAAATCTTAGATCCCCAAGGGATTTGAGAGCATTTGAGACAAGTTGTCTGATCAAGTGATAGATTCACTCCTTCTCCTTCTTTGCACCAAAGGAATTCGTGATTTGAGCAAGTCTTGAACTTTTCCCCATCGTTCTTGTTACTCTTGGAGGTTGGACACTCCTAGGCGGTAGGAGTCTTCCAGAGAGGAATCGACCTTTGTGATTACACCCGGAAAAGTTTGTGAGGGTTTGGAGACCACCCCAAGGTCTACCACTAGTGGTTGAGAAACGCCTTCGTGGTGTTGTCTCAAAGGGAGAATAGGCTAAGCCTTCGTGGCGTTGGTGTGCCTTCGTGGTAACATCCACCTCTCTAACGGTGACGTAGATTCCCTCCAAGGAAGTGAACATTAGCATACATCCTCGTCTCCCGGAGTTGCGGTTATTCCTAACAGTAACTCTCAACTTGTGGTTACTTGTCTCTTAGCACTTACTTATATCATATTGTGCTTGCTTACTTACATACTTGTGTTACTTGCTTAGCACTTAGTACTACACTTGCAATTGTTAGGCTCACCTTCATATTCCGCATTATTGCCTAAAATTGCTAAGTAATAATTAAAATTTGTAATTGTACCTATTCACCCCCCCCCCTCTAGGTCCATCTCGATCCTTTCAGCATCACGTCCATGACAAGTAGATAGAAACGATTCTGCATCTACTACTATTACTCCACACATCGACTGCTATCCATCATGCATCTAGAGTATTAAGTTCATAAGAACAGAGTAATGCATTAGGCAAGATGACATGATGTAGAGGGATAAACTCAAGCAATATGTTATAAACCCAATCTTTTTATCCTCAATGGCAACAATACAATACGTGCCTTGCTGCCCCTACTATCACTGGGAAAGGACACTGCAAGATTGAACCCAAAGCTAAGCACTTCTCCCATTGCAAGAAAGATCAATCTAGTAGGCCAAACCAAACTGATAATTCGAAGAGACTTGCAAAGATATTAAATCATGCATAAAAGACTTCAGAGAAGAATCAAATATTGTTCATAGATAATCTTGATCATAAGCCCACAATTCATCGGATCTCGACAAATACACCGCAAAAATAATTACATCGAATAGATCTCCAAGAGAATCAAGGAGAACCTTGTATTGAGATCCAAAGAGAGAGAAGAAGCCATCTAGCTAATAACTATGGACCCGAAGGTCTGTGGTAAACTACTCATACATCATCGGAGGGGCTATGGTGTTGATGTAGAAGCCCTCTGTGATCGATTCCCCCTCCAGTGGAGCGCCGGAAAAGGCCCCAAGATGGGATGTCATGGGTATAGAAGGTTGCAGCAGTGGAAATAGGGCTTCGTGGTGCTCCTGGATGTTTTCGAGGTATATGGGTATATATAGAAGGAAGAAGTATGTCGGCGGAGCTGCGAGGGGCCCACGAGGGTGGGGGCGCGCCCTCCTGCCTCATGGCCTCCTCGCTTCTTTCTTGACGTCCACTTCAAGTCTCCTAGATCACGTATGTTCCAAAAATAACTCTCCCGAAGGTTTCATTCCGTTTGGATTCTGTTTGGTATTCCTTTTCTGTGAAACACTGAAATAGAAAAAACAATTTACACTGGGCCTTTGGTTAGTAGGTTAGTCCCAAAAATAATAAAAAAGGTATATTAAATCCCATTAAACATCCAAAACAGATAATATAATAGCATGGAACAATAAAAAATTATAGATACGTTGGAGACGCATCAAGCATCCCCAACCTAAATTCCTGCTCGTCCTAGAGTAGGTAAATGATAAAAACAGAATTTTTGATGTGGAATGCTACATAGCATAATTCTCAATGTAATTTTCTTTATTCTGGCATGAATGTTTAGATCCGAAAGATTCAAGACAAAATTTTAATATTGACATAAAAATAATAATACTTCAAGCATACTAACAAAGCAATCATGTCTTCTCAAAATAACATGGCCAAAGAAAGTTATCCCTACAAAATCATATAGTCTGGCTATGCTCTATCTTCATCACACAAAGTATTTAATCATGCACAACCACGATGACAAGCCAAGCAATTGTTTCATACTTTTGATGTTCTCAAACTTTTTCAATCTTCACGCAATATATGAGCGTGAGCCATGGACATAGCACTATATGTGTAATGGAATGGTGGTTGTGGAGAAGACAAAAAGGAGAAGATAGTCTCACATCAACTAGGCGTATCAACGGGCTAAGAAGATGCCCATCCATAGATATCAATGTGAGTGAGTAGGGATTACCATGCAACGGGTGCACTAGAACTATAAGTGTATGAAAGCTCAACAAAAGAAACTAAGTGGGTGTGCATCCAACTTGCTTGCTCACAAGGACCTAGGGTATTTTGAGGAAGCCCATCATTGGAATATACAAGCCAAGTCCTATAATGTAAAATTCCCACTAGTATATGGAAGTGACAACATAGGAGACTCTCTATCATAAAGATCATGGTGCTACTTTGAAGCACAAGTGTGGTAAGAGGATAGTAACATTGTCCCTTCAGCGGGGATCCCTCATGCTTGCGCAACACGGAGAGCACCATAGGACAGCACCAATAATAAAACATGCAACTCAAACCAATCTTGATCATCAAATAGCCCATAGGACAAAACAGATCTACTCAAACATCATAAGATAGCCATACATCATTGGGAAACAATATATAGCATTGAGCACCATGTTTAAGTAGAGATTACAGCGGGTAAGAGAGATGTTACACTGCTGCATAGAGGGGGGAAGAGTTGGTGATGATGGCGGTGAAGTTGTTGGTGAAGATTGCGGTGATGATGATGGCCCCCGGTGGCACTCCAGTGCCACCGGAAGTGAGGGGGAGAGCCCCCCTCCTTCTTCTTCTTCTTCTTCCTTGACCTTCTCCCTAGCTGGGAGAAGGGTTTCCCCTCTGGTCCTTGGCCTCCATGGCATGGGAGGGGCGAGAGCCCCTCCGAGTTTGGATCTGTCTCTCTGTCTCTCTCTGTTTCTGCGTTCTCAGATTCTACCCCTTCACCGTTTCTTATATTCCCGGAAATCCGTAACTCCGATTGGGATGAAATTTTAACACGGTCTCTATCCGGATATTAGCTTTCTTGCGGCGAAAGAAGGGCATCAACCGCCTCAAGGGGTGGCCACGAGGTTCAGGGGCGTGCCCCCTGCCTCGTGGCCCCCTCGGGCATCGTCTCGCGTCGATTTTTCTTCCCAAAAATCATATATATTTTAAAAAAAATCTCTGTCAATTTTTATCCCGTTTGGACTCCGTTTGATATGGATATTTTGTGAAACAAAAAACATGCAACAAACAGGAACTGGCACTAGGCACTGGATCAATATGTTAGTCCCAAAAATAGTGTAAAAGTTGCCAAAAGTATATGGAAGTTGAAGAATATTGGCATGGAACAATAAAAAAATTATAGATATGACGGAGATGTATCAAATATTGACATAAAAATAGTAATACTTCAAGCATACTAACAAAGCAATTATGCCTTCTCAAAATAACATGGCCAAAGAAAGTTATCCCTACAAAATCATATAGTCTGGCTATGCTCTATCTTCATCACAAAAAGTATTTAATCATGCACAACCCCGATGACAAGCCAAGCAATTGTTTCATAGTTTTGGCGTTCTCAAACTTTTTCAATCTTCACGCAATACATGAGCGTGAGCCATGGACATAGCACTATAGGTGGAATAGAATGGTGGTTGTGGAGAAGACAAAAAGGAGAAGATAGTCTCACATCAACTAGACGTATCCATGGGCTATGGAGATGCCCATCAATAGATATCAATGTGAGTGAGTAGGGATTGCCATGCAATGGATGCACTAGAGCTATAAGTGTATGAAAGCTCAACAAAAGAAACTAAGTGGGTGTGCATCCAACTCGCTTGCTCACGAAGACCTAGGGCATTTTGAGGAAGCCCATCATTGGAATATACAAGCCAAGGTCTATAATGTAAAATTCCCACTAGTATATGAAGGTGACAACATAGGAGACTCTCTATCATGAAGATCATGGTGCTACTTTGAAGCACAAGTGTGGAAAAAGGATAGTAACATTGTCCCTTCTCTCTTTTTCTCTCATTTTTTAGTTGGGACTTTTTTATGGCCTCTTTTCTTTCTCTTTTTTTTCTTTTCTTCCGGAGTCTCATCCCGACTTGTGGGGGAATCATAGTCTCCATCATCCTTTCCTCACTTGGGACAATGCTCTAATAATGATGATCATCACACTTTTATTTACTTACAACTCATAAATTACAACTCGATATTAGAACAAAAATATGACTCTATGTGAATGCCTCCGGCGGTGTATAGGGATATGCAATGAATCAAGAGTGAAATGTATGAAAGAATTATAAAGGTGGCTTTGCCACAAATACGATGTCAACTGCATGATCATGCAAAGTAATATGACAATGATGAATCATGTCATAACAAACGGAACGGTGGTAAGTTGCATGGAAATATATCTCAGAATGGCTATGGAAATGCCATAATAGGTAGGTATGGTGGCCGTGTTGAGGAAGGTATATGGTGGGTGTATGATACCTGCGAAAGTTGCACGGTATTAGAGAGGTTAGCAATGGTGGAAGGGTGAGAGTGTGTATAATCCATGGACTCGGCATTAGTCATAAAGAAATCACATACTTATTGCAAAAATCTATTAGTTATCGAAACAAAGTACTGCGCGCATGCTCCTAGGGGGGTAGATTGGTAGGAAAAGAACATCGCTCGTCCCCGACCGCCACTCATAAGGAAGACAATCAATAAATAAATCATGCTCCGACCTCATCACATAACGGTTCACCATATGTGCATGCTACGGGAATCACAAATTTTAGAACAAGTATTTCTCAAATTCACAACTACTCAACTAGAATGACTCTAATATCACCATCTTCATATCACAAAACAATCATCAAGTATCAAACTTCTCATAGTATTCAATGCACTTTTATGATAGTTTTTATTATACCCATCTTGGATGCCTATCATATTAGGACTAATTTTATAGCCAAAGAAAATTACCATGTTGTTCTAAAAGACTCTCAAAATAATATAAGAGAAGCATGAGATATCAATAATTTCTACAAAATAAAACCACCACCGTGCTCTTAAAGATATAAGTGAAGCACTAGAGCAAAATTATCTAGCTCAAAAGATACAAGTGAAGCACATAGAGTATTCTAATAAATTCTGATTCATGTGTGTCTCCCCAAAAGGTGTGTACAGCAAGGATGATTGTGGTAAACTAAAAAGCAAAGACTCAAATCATACAAGACGCTCCAAGCAAAACACATATCATGTGGTGAATAAAAATATAGCCTCAAGTAAAGTTACCGATGGAAGAAGACGAAAGAGGGGATGCCTTCCGGGGCATCCCCAAGCTTAGGCTTTTGGTTGTCCTTGAATTTTACCTTGGGGTGCCTTGGGCATCCCCAAGCTTAGGCTCTTGCCACTCCTTATTCCAAAATCCATCAATTCTTTACCCAAAACTTGAAAACTTCAAAACACAAAACTCAACAAAAAATCTCATGAGCTCTGTTAGTATAAGAAAACAAACCACCACTTCAAGTTACTGTAATGAACTCATTCTTTATTTACATTGGTGTTAAAACTACTGTATTCTAATTTCTCTATGGTTCATACCCCCCGATACTAGCCATAGATTCATCAAGATAAGCAAACAACACACGAAAAACAGAATCTGTCAAAAACAGAACATTCTGTAGTAATATGTAGGTTTCGAATACTTCTGTAACCCCAAAACTTCTGATATAAATATTTGGACGTGAGGAATTTGTCTATTAATCATCTTCAAAAAGAATCAACCTAATCGCACTCTCCAGTAAAAAAATGGCAGCAAATCTCGTGAGAGCTAAAGTTTCTGTGTTTTACAGCAAGATCGCAAAGACTTCCCCCAAGTCTTCCCAAAGGTTCTACTTGGCACAAACACTAATTAAAAACATAAAACCACATATAAACAGAAGCTAGATGAATTATTTATTACTAAACAGGAACAAGAAACAAGAAACAAAAATAAAATTGGATTGCCTCCCAACAAGCGCTATCGTTTAACGCCCCTAGCTAGGCATAAAAACAAGAATAGATCTGGGTATTGTCATCTTTGGTATGCAATCCATAAGTGGCTCTCATAACAGATTCATAAGGTAATTTCATTTTCTTTCTAGGGAAGTGTTCCATGCCCTTTCTTAATGGAAATTGAAATCTAATATTTCCTTCTTTCATATCAATAATTGCACCAATCGTTCTAAGGAAAGGTCTATCAAGAATAATAGGACATGTAGGATTGCAATCTATATCAAGAACAATGAAATCTATGGGGCACATAATTCCTATTTGCAACAATAAGAACATCATTAATCCTTCCCATAGGTTTCTTAATGGTGGAATCCGCAAGGTGCAAATTTAAAGAACAATCATCAAATTCACGAAAACCTAACACATCACACAAAGTTTTTGGAATCATGGAAACACTAGCACCCAAATCACATAAAGCATAGCATTCATGATTTTTAATTTTAATTTTAATAGTAGGTTCCCAATCATCATAAAGTTTTCTAGGGATAGAAACTTCTAATTCAAGCTTTTCTTCATAGGATTGCATTAAGGCATCAATGATATGTTTGGTAAAAGCTTTATTTTGATTATAAGCATGAGGAGAATTTAGCACGGATTGCAACAAGGAAATACTATCTATCAAAGAGAAATTATCATAATTAACTTCCTTGAAATCCAAAATAGTGGGTTCATTGCTATGTAAAGTTTTGACCTCTTCAATCCCACTTTTACCAATTTTTGCATCAAGATCTAAAAACTCTGAATCATGGGGACGCCTTTTAACTAAAGTTGACTCATGTCCCACTACTAGGCAAAACCTTATACACGGAATCTTAGCAGGAGCGCGGTCTAAAAACAGACGCTACTGCTAATTAGCAGTAGCGAGCTTCAGAAAACCGCGCTACTAATAGCACGGTAGCAGTAGCGGTTTAGGTGAAACAAGCGCTACTGCTATAATTGCCACGGCGTTGCCCCCATGCTAGATATAGTAGTAGCACCCTTACGAGGATGCGCTACTGCTAAAGTACTTAGTAGCAACGTTTTTCTTCAAAACACGCTACTGCTAAGTATTGCACCTAATTAAGTTTAGTCCCATACTGCTAAGCGAACAAGGTGTTTACCACCTTAAATATGTTACTTCTCAAACTATCTCGAGCACTTGGTCTTCATTGAACTATATGTGTAGGATTTGTGGCTGCAATATGAATCTTCACTTGTGCCTATATAGGTACTGTGAGGATTCATGTTGACTATTTAGATTCTACACAAAAAGATCAATGATGACCAATGTATATTTTTGAAGTTTTTACATGCTTAGACTTAGCAGTAGCGAGTTTTCAGGGCAAAGCGCTACTGATATTATAAAACGGAAAGGAATAGCTGTAGCGCATTTCGCTTGACACGCTATAGCTAACTTAGCTATAGCGCATTCCGGCAAAACGCGTTGCTGCTAGTTTGACTTAACCCCCGGCCGCGTGGGCTCAAAAGTTTGCTAAGTCCTTCCCTCCACTTCCCCCTCTCCCCCAACTGCTCCATCGCCGCCGTCGCCCTGCCCCTCTCGACCTCACCACCGCTGCCCTCCGCCACCCTCAACCTCACCGCCGCCGCCGCCCGCCACACACCCTCGACGCCACCCCCGACCCCGACCTCGACGCCGCCCCCGACCCCGACATCGACGCCGACCTCCGCCGCGCGCCCAAGCCCCGACCCCGTCCTCGACGTCGCCTGCCAGGCCCTCGCCGCAGTCACCGTAAGCCTCTGCATCTCCTCTCCCCTACCCTCTTCTCTCTCTCTGCTAGGGCAATTCATATATTTGTTGATGCTGTGTTGATGTTCATATGAACCCTAGGTGTTCATATGAACCCTAGATTTGCTTAGGACAGTGGGCATTTTTTAGCATTTAGGAAAAATGATTAGCAACTTTTTTAGGAAATTAGCTAGGGAAATTTTTTATGAAAATGCCTAAACAGTAATTTCATTCAAAAAAACAAAAAACAGAATTGTTTTTCTTTCAAAAACTTGGTTAAACTAATTGTTGCTATGTAAACAAAAAACAAGATTGTTGTTATATGATATATGTCATTGATGTTCATTTTCATATTCCATTATTGAAGTGGTTCGATTGTGCCCAAGTGGCTTTATTGTTTCCAGGGAATGAAGTCGAGTGGCCTATGTATTGCCGGAATGTTGATTCATTTCCGTTCCAGCAAATTTCAAGTTCTCGATTTTTCCACTTTTTAGTAAAAGTCATGCCGAAATTTTCCGTGAATTTCGGCATGACTTGTGCTACAAACTAGGACATATTGAGTGCCCGGGATTTGCCGCACCGCGAAGGAGTCAACATTCCTGCAAAGCATAGGCCTTTTTATGTCATTATTCATTTTATTAGGTGTAGAATTAATTGACTAGATTTAATCGTAAGAACTAGTTGAATTAATAGAACTAGTTGAACATGTCACATTTGTTGTTATTTTTTTAGCTAAAGCAAAATTTTTCCGCATCGACGTCGAGCATGCCTATCCCGCATCCTCGTCGTCGAGTTGGCGGAGGACACCTGCGTCACCTGATGGGCCATGTCCGGGACTGGGCTCCGCCGGGATGGTACCGGGAGGCGCTACCTACCGGGGGTGCAGGTTGGTGAGTTGCCAGCCTGTCATTGACCCAAACCTTCTTTGGTGGAGGTCGCGTGGGCCAGTGACGGTCCAGAGGCTCGAGGACCCCGCGGAGATGGTGCGTCACCGCGTCAGTGAGGAGGACGCGCACGTCCGTCGCTACTTGTTTGCGTTGGAGCACGGGTTCTCCAATACCTGGCAGGTTCTCCAGGGATCTCACTGGAGCTATGATCATGTGATGGTTCCTTCTCTTTGGGTGTCCACCGCCGGCGCCGATATCCGTCGTGCGCTAGGGTTTTAGTTGTATTAGTGATGTTATATGCATGATACTATTCGGGATGTATTAGTGATAATATTCGACGATGTACAGACGCATGAGATGATTTACTTTTGCTTATTGAATGCATGCTAATTTGAATACTTATTTATTTTACGATTTGGTTTTGCTTATTGAATGCTCATGTCAATATGAGTCCTGTAAGATATTTTGAGTATCCTGGTAGTTGTCTTTGATCGATTTTCAATTAATGTTTCAACTATGAACATAGGAAATGTCTGACAACGAAAAGGATTTCGGTATTTGCAAATACTGCGAAGATGAGCGCGGCTTGTGCGACGGAATCTTCCTAGATGATGATAGGCGCTTCAGCATCAAGCTGGATGTGAACTTCGAAATGGATACAGTAAGTCACAACGACAAGCCTTTTTCGTAATTAAGCATGACATATGCTTCATTTGCTTCAACTTATGATTTACTTATTTTACTATTCTACTAGCGTATTCCCTGCCATGCAAGAGTTTTTATCTTGGATAAGATAGGTTTCAGTCGTACTATGGAGGTAAAGAAAGTTTACTTGAAGACCGAGCACGGTTTTATTTTCCACGCAAAATTGTACAATGCACATGACTACACCTATTTTGGATGCAAAACTTGGCGAGCACTATGCAAGACTTATGCATTTGAGCCTGATATGGTTATCACCTTTGATATTCGTTCGGATGATGATATTGAAGGTAATATCGACATCTGGGTCGATGTGCAGACGCCTCCAATTATACCATTATGTGAGTTTCTCAACCATATTTATGTCTTTGATATTGTTTATTCAAAAATAGTTGACAACTAATTTCTATTGCCAGCTTATTTCCGTTCAAGCAAACATGTCCAGCACTTGGTAGACAGGACCTACTACTGTCCCGGGGCTGAACTAAACTGCAAGGAGCTAAGTCATTATGTTTCATGGCTTGAGGATCTTGATACTGTCAAGACAAATTTTCTTCCTACACTTAGAAATGTTAGTACCGAAAACGTGCGACCAATAGTGTTCGTAATGAACTATGGTCACATCTATTTAGGAAAGATGGTAAGATTTTTACTATTTGTCCTTAGTGCATCTTTTGCATACATTATTTTTTAAGCTAAACTTCATTTCTAAGTATGTTACTATACGATGTTCTTCAACAGGGACCCTCGATGAATGTTGTGCCTCATGGGATCGAGACTAAAGGTACCATGAGTATTGTTAGCTTACGGCCAAGATATCCTAAAATGCACTTTAGTGCATTCAGGATTTCTAATAGCGAGCAATGCTTAATAGTGAAAGACTGGACCAAATTTGTGATGGAGGAGCGCAGAGAAGTACTAGGGGGCAGCAATCAGAAGCGCAACCCACGATTAGGAGACAGGTTCATCTGCATGCTCCAACTTGATGAAGGAGGAGAGCTACACATGTTTTATGTTATTTTACCTGAGAGAGAGTAGCAGGAGTGATTAGCTAGCTAGAAATGAGTTTGAAGATGACGATGTGCTACACTATGACTATGATGATTAAATAGCTAGTGTTGGTGGTAATGACTATGATGATTATTATTAGCTAGTGTTGGTGGAGATTAGATAGCTACCTCATCTAGTGTGGGTGGTGATTAGCTAGCTATAATGAGTTTGATCGGATGATAATGTGCTACACTATGACTATGGTGATTAAATAAATATTGTTGGTGGTAATGACTATGATGATGATTAAATAGCTTGCGCTGGCGGATTAGATTCAAGTGGAGACAACATGTGGTGCACATCGAAAGTACTACTAGTCCAAACTAGATCAAGTTTGGATTAGTAGTATACTTTTGACATGCACCACATATTGCCTCCACTTGAACCTAATCCACCTTCATTTGACACACTGTTATGGACATAATGATATAAACCTCATAATTGGTATTGTACCAAAATTTGTATAACAGCGTATAAATACACTAAAAATGAAAAATGAAAAAAAAATACTAGTAGCGATGGATAGTAAACACACTGCAACTAGCTAGATTAGCAGCAGTGCGGGAGAGAACAAGCACTGCCGCTATGTGCCTTAGCAGTAGTGCGTGTTGCACGTGCTACTGCTAAGTAATAGCTGTAGCGCCTTATTAGTAGCACGGCAGCCCGTGCTACTAGTGGGCATTAAACCCGCGCTACTACTAGGGTTTTCCCTAGTAGTGTCCAGTCCCATCATTATCAAGATTCATATTGCAAAACAAAGATTTAATAGGGGACACATCAATCACTTTTAGATCTTCATCATTATTATCATGAAAACTAGAAGAACACGCTTTCACAAAGCAATCTTTCTTAGCACGCATCCTAGCGGTTCTTTCTTTGCACTCATCAATGGAAATTCTCATGGCTTTGAGAGACTCGTTGATATCAGGCTTAGGTGGAATAGATCTAAGTTTCAGGGAATCAACATCAAGAGAAATTCTATCCACGTTCCTAGCCAACTCATCAATCTTAGGCAATTTTTCTTCGAGCAAAGCATTGAAATTCTTTTGCGAAATCATAAATTCTTTAACACTAGTCTTAAAATCAGAGGGCAACTTATTAAAATTTCCATAAGAGTTATTGTAGGAATTACCATAATTATTAGAGGAATAACTAGGAAACGGCCTAGGATTAAAGTTTCCTCTATACGCGTTGTTGCCAAAATTGTTCCTACCAACAAAATTCACATCCATAGATTCATTATTATTCTCAATCAAAGTGCACAAAGGCATATCATTAGGATCAGAAGAAACACTCTTATTAGCAAACAAATTCATAATTTCATCCATCTTTCCACTCAAAACATTAATTTCTTCTATCGCATGAACCTTTTTACTAGTAGATCTTTCGGTGTGCCATTGAGAATAATTAACCATAATATTATCTAGGAGTTTAGTAGCTTCTCCTAAAGTGATTTCCATAAAAGTGCCTCCCGCGGAAAAATCTAAAAGATTTCTAGAAGCAAAATTCAATCCGGCATAAAAAATTTGTATGATCATCCATAAATTTAATCCATGTGTAAGGCAATTACGTATCATTAATTTCATCCTCTCCCAAGCCTGTGCAACATGCTCATGATCAAGTTGCTTAAAATTCATAATATCATTTCTAAGAGAGATGATATTAGCGGGAGGAAAATACTTAGAGATAAAAGCATCTTTGCCCTTATTCTACGAATCAATACTATTTTTAGGCAAAGACGAAAACCAATTTTTAGCATGATCTCTAAGCGAAAACGGAAATAGCTTCAATTTAACAATATCATTATCGACATCTTTCTTCTTTTGCATATCACATAAATCAACAAAGTTGTTTAGATGGGTAGTGGCATCTTCACTAGGAAGGCCAGAAAACGGATCTTTCATAACAAGGTTCAGCAAAGCAGTATTAATTTCACAAGATTCAGCATCGGTAAGAGGAGCAATCAGAGTACTAAGAAAACCATTATTGTTGGTATTGGAAAAGTTACACAATTTAGTATTATCTTGAGCCATCGTGACAAACAATCCAACACACAAGCAAACAAGAGGCAAGCAAAGAGAGACGAACGGCAAAGAGGCGAGCGGAAAAGATGGCGAATAAAACGGCAAGGGTGAAGTGGGGGAGAGGAAAACGAGAGGAAAATGGCAAATAATGTAATGCGAGGGATAAGAGTTTGTGATGGGTACTTGCTATGTCTTGACTTGTGCGTAGACGGAGCCAGAGATGGCTAGTTGCTAGGAGATCAAATCTTGACTTGACTTGGTGCAACCTCCCCGACAACGGCGCCAGAAATCCTTCTTGCTACCGCTTGAGCATGCGTTGGTTTTCCCTTAAAGAGGAAAGGGTGATGCAGCAAACTAGCGCAAGTATTTCCCCTCAGTTTTTGAAAACCAAGGTATCAATCCAGTAGGAGGTAGCACACAGGTCGCCTAGTACCTGCACAAACAAACAAGAACCTCGCAACCAACATGATAAAGGGGTTGTCAATCCCTTCACGGTCACTTACGAAAGTGAGATCTGGTAGAGTTAGTAAGATAAATATTTTTTGGTAATTTTGTGGTATAGATTGGAAAATAAAGATTGCAAAATAAACAACGATAAAAATAGCAAGTAGGTATGAAAATAATATGGTGGAAGATAGACCCGGGGGCCATATGTTTCACTAGTGGCTTCCCTCGAGATAGTAAATTCTACGGTGGGCGAACAAATTACTGTCGAGCAATTGATAGAAAAGTGCATAGTTATGAGAATATCCAGGCATGATCATGTATATAGGCATCACGTCCACGACAAGTAGACCGAAACGATTCTGCATCTACTACTATTACTCCACACATCGACCGATATCCAGCATGCATCTAGAGTATTAAGTTCATAAGAACAGAGTAACGCATTAGGCAAGATGACATGATGTAGAGGGATAAACTCAAGCAATATGATATAAACCCCATCTTTTTATCCTCAATGGCAATAATACAATATGTGCCTTGATGCTCCTGCTGTCACTAGGAAATGACACCGCAAGATTGAACCCAAAGCTAAACACTTCTCCCATTGCAAGAAAGATCAATCTAGTAGGGCAAACCAAACTGATAATTTCAAGAGACTTGAAAAGATATTAAATCATGCATAAAATATTTCAAAGAAGAATCAAATATTGTTCATATATAATCTTGATCATAAACCCACAATTCATCGGATCTCGGCAAACACACCGCAAAAAGAATTACATCGAACAGATCTCTAAGAGAATCGAGGAGAACTTTGTATTGAGATCCAAAGAGAGAGAGAAGAAGCCATCTAGCTAATAACTATGGACCTGAAGGTCTGTGGTAAACTACTCACACATCATTGGAGAGGCTATGGTGTTGATGTAGAAGCCCTCCGTGATCCATTCCCCCTCCGGTAGAGCACCGGAAAAGGCCCCAAGATGGGATCTCACGGGTATAAAAGGTTGCGGCGGTGGAAATAGGGTTTCATGGTGCTCCTGGATGTTTTCGGGGTATATGGGTATATATAGGAGGAAGAAGTATGTCGGTGGAGCTACGAGGGGCCCACGAGGGTGGGTGGCGCGCCCACCCCCCTAGGGCGTGCCCTCCTGCCTCGTGGCCTCCTCGCTTCTTTCTTGACGTCCACTCCAAGTCTCCTAGATCATGTTTGTTCCAAAAATAACTCTCTTGAAGGTTTCATTCCGTTTGGATTCTATTTGGTATTCCTTTTCTGCGAAACACTAAAATAGGCAAAAAACAGCAATTTGCACTGGGCCTTTGGTTACTAGGTTAGTCCCAAAAATAATATAAAAAGGTATATTAAAGCCCATTAAACATCCAAGACAGATAATATAATAGCATGGAACAATAAAAAATTATAGATACGTTGGAGACGTATCAGTGACCTCAATGGTCATTGGGGCACCACCTGCTTGACGTTGAGGAAGGCCGACATCTGCGCTCCCCCGGATGGCCGAGAACACGGTGGCACGCCATAGCGCTTCGTTCCCTATCGTAAGCTTCTCTGTTGCGGTGTGTGCAAACGGAGATGAGGGGAAGGAGTTCGCCGAAAGCTTGCCATGGATGAAGTCGAGGTAGGCTCTGATTACCATGAAAGAAGAAAGGGTTTAAGCGTGTGCACCTTTGGCAGGGACTCGTGTGTGTTAATATAGAGGAAAGATTACTGGATCGGCAGGTTGTTTCTAGTCTTGACCTCTACTCCAAGCTATACAAGAGATAAGATCAACTAGCCTAACAACCTGCCCGGTATATACAACTATACGCATGCAACACACCCATCGTGACAAGTGTCACGTTACATACAAGCCTATTCTTTAACAGTCCAGGACTAAACCCTATTGAGATGGACGGAGATTAGAGTACATGTATATATATGAATACATACGTCGCTCAACCCCCCCCCCCCGACAGTCAAAATGTCGGCACTGATGCAAAGACTGGACCGAAACTCGTCAAAAACCAACATCGACAACCCCTTCGTCATGATATTCTCAAACTGCTGAGAGGTAGGCATGTGAAGAACTCGAACGTGGCCAAGAGCCACCTACTCGGGAACAAAGTGGATATCTAGCTCAATATGTTTGGTACGACAATGATGAACGTGGTTGGCTTAGAGGTAGACGACAGAGATGTTGTCGCAATACACAACGGTGGCCTTGCCGACAAGACAAGAGAGCTCGTAGAGAAGTTGTTGAAGCCAGGAGCACTCAGCAACGATGTTAGCTATGGCAGGATACTCAGCCTTGGCACTAGACCGAGAGACCGTGGGCCGCCGCTTGGACGACCAGGAGATAAGTGATGGTCCAAGCTTGATGATACGTATCCAACGTATCTATAATATTTGATTGTTCCATGCTATTATATTATCTGTTTTGGATGTTAATGGGCTTATTTATACACTTTTATATTATCTGCTTTGGGTTCAATCTTGCGGTGTCCTTTCCCAGTGACAGCAGGGGCACCAAGGCACGTATTGTATTGTTGCCATCGAGGATAAAAAGGTGGGGTTTATATCATATTGCTTGAGTTTATCCCTCTACATC
Organism: Triticum urartu; assembly: GCF_003073215.2. NCBI lineage: Eukaryota > Viridiplantae > Streptophyta > Magnoliopsida > Poales > Poaceae > Triticum > Triticum urartu. The sequence continues at coordinate 71,889,328 of NC_053026.1, read as the reverse complement.
ATGTCATCTTGCTTAATGTGTTACTCTGTTCTTATGAACTTAATACTCTAGATGCATGCTGGATAGCGGTCGATGTGTGGAGTAATAGTAGTAGATGCAGAATCGTTTCGGTCTACTTGTCACGAATGTGATGCCTATATACATGATCATGCCTAGATATTCTCATAATTATTCACTTTTCTATCAACTGCTCGACAGTAATTTGTTCACCCACTGTAATACTTATGCTATCTTGAGAGAAGCCACTAGTGAAACCTATGGCCCCCGGGTCTATCTTTCATTATATTATTCTCCCTCAACAAGCTATTTCTATCGCCATTTATTTTTCAATCTTTATTTCAATATATGTCATAAAAAATACCAAAAATATTTATCTTATTATTATTATCTCTATCAATCTCACTCTCGTAAGTGGCCGTGAAGGGATTGACAACCCCTTTACCACGTTGGTTGCGAGGTTCTTATTTGTTTGTGTAGGTACGAGGGACTTGCGTGTAGTCTCCTACTGGATTGATACCTTGGTTCTCAAAAACTGAGGGAAATACTTATGCTACTTTGCTGCACACCCTTTCCTCTTCAAGGGAAAACCAACGCGGTGCTCAAGAGGTAGCAAGAAGGATTTCTGACGCCGTTGCCGGGGAGATCTACATCAAGTCAAGATATACCAAGTACCCATCATAAACTTGTATCCCTCGCATTACATTATTTGCTATTTTCCTCTCGTTTTCATCTCCCCCACTTCAACTTTATCCTTTTATTCGCCTCTCTTCTGTTCGATCTTTTGTTTGCTCGTGTTACCATGTGCCTTCTATTTTCTTGCATCTTCGCTTGCTAAAAATCTATTGTTATGGATCCTCATCCTCTTGCTAATGTTTCTAAAAGATCCAATTATGATGAACCAATTGTAGTGATTTTTGTGCACTAGATTATCTTTATGAGGTTTTGCTTGAAATTCGGGAATCTAAAAAAGAAACTTATGAAGTGATTCACGATAGCTCCTTGAATGAAAAGCATGATTGCAATGATATTATTATAAATTCTATTAATGTCAATTGTGTTAACCCTAAGCTTGGGGATGCTAGTTTTACTATGTCCACTACTTGTTGCAATGATCATGATTGGGGTGATTCTTCTTACAATCTTGAAAATTTATTTAAGCCCCATGATGAATCTGAGATTGGTAATAATGTTTGACATAATACTGAAGGTGTGTTTAGAAGAGTGTCAACTTTAGATCTCACATATTTGGATAATGTTCAATCTTATGATTTTTTTTATAAAAGTGGGTTTGGAGAGGTCATGACTTTAGTTAATATTAATCCCACTATTTTGGAAGAGTGTCAACTTTGCATGCATGTGGATCATGTTGAAAATATTTTTTTGTGATAGCTATTTTGTTGAATTTTCTTATGATCCCACATGTAATTATTATGAGAGAGGAAAATATGATTGTAGAAATTTTCATGTTACTAAATTACCTCTCATTATGTTGAGATTCCTATTGTTTCTTTCGCTTCCTTGCATATGCTAGTTTTTGCTTGCTATGATAATTTGTTTGCCTATAAGATGCCTATGCATAGGAAGTATGTTAGACTTAGATGTGATTGTCACGTGTTTCATGATGCTCTCTTTGTGCTTCTATTCTTATCTTTCATGTGAGCATCATTGAAATTATCAATGCCTAGCTAGGGGCGTTAAACGATAGCGCTTGTTGGGAGGCAACCCAATTTTATTTTTGTTTGTTGCTTTTTGGTTATGTTTAGTAGTAAATAATTCATATAGCCTCTGTTTACATGTGGTTTTATACTTTTAATTAGTGTTTGTGCCAAGTAGAACCTTTGGGAAGACTTGGGGGAAGTCTTTGCGATCTTGCTGTAAAAAACAGAAACTTTAGCACTCACAAGATTTGCTGCCATTTTTTTACTGGAGAGTGCGACTAGAATGATTCTTTTTGAAGGTGATTAATATAAAAAAACCTCACGTCCAGAAATTTATTTTAGAATTTTTGGGGTTACAGAAGTATTCCAAACCTACAGATTACTACAGACTGTTCTGTTTTTAACAGATTCTATTTTTCGCGTGTTGTTTGCTTATTTTGATGAATCTATGGCTAGTATCGGAGGTTATGAACCATAGAGAAGTTGCAATACAGTAGGTTTAACACCAAAATAAATAAATAATGAGTTCACTACAGTACCTTAAGTGGTGGTTTGTTTTCTTATACTAACGGAGCTCGTGAGATTTTCTATTTAAGTTTTGTGTTGTGAAGTTTTCAAGTTTTGGATAAAGATTTGATGGATTATGGAATAAGGAGTGGCAAGAGCCTAAGATTGGGGATGCCCAAGGCACCCCAAGGTAAAATTAAAGGACAACCAAAAGCCTAATCTTGGGGATGCCCCGGAAGGCATCCCCTCTTTCGTCTTCTTCTATCGGTAACTTTACTTGAGGCTATATTTTTATTCACCACATGATATGTGTTTTGCTTGGAGCGTCTTGTATGATTTGAGTCTTTGCTTTTTATTTTACCACAATCATCCTTTTTGTACACACCATTTGGGAGAGACACGCATGAATTGGAATTTATTAGAATACTCTATGTGCTTCACTTATATCTTTTGAGCTAGATAATTTTCCTCTAGTGCTTCACTTATATCTTTTAGAGCATGGTGGTGGTTTTATTTTATAAAAATTATTGATCTCTCATGCTTCACTTATATTATTTTGAGAGTCCTTTATAACAGCATGGTAATTTGCTTTGGTTAAGAATTAGTCCTAATATGATAGGCATCCAAGATGGGTATAATAAAAACTATCATAAAAGTGCATTGAATACTATGAGAAGTTTGATACTTGATGATTGTTTTGAGATATGAAGATGGTGATATTAGAGTAATGCTAGTTGATTAGTTGTGAATTTGAGAAATACTTGTTCTAAAGTTTGTGATTCCCGTAGCATGCACGTGTGGTGAACCGTTATGTGATGAAGTCGGAGCATGATTTATTTATTCATTGTCTTCCTTATGAGTGGCGGTCGGGGACGAGCGATGGTCTTTTCCTACCAACCTATCCCCCTAGGAGCATGCGCGTAGTACTTTGTTTCGATAACCAATAATTTTTTGCAATAATTATGTGAGTTCTTTATGACTAATGTTGAGTCCATGGATTATATGCACTCTCACCCTTCCACCATTGCTAGCCTCTCTAGTACCGCGCAACTTTCGCCGGCACCTTAAACCCACCATATACCTTCCTCAAAAGAGCCACCATACCTAATATTATGGCATTTCCAAAGCCATTCCGAGATATATTGCCATGCAACTTTCCACCGTTCCGTTATTATGACACGCTTCATCATTGTCATATTTCTTTGCATGGTCATGTAGTTGACATCGTATTTGTGGCAAAGCCACCATTCATAATTCATTCATACATGTCACTCTTGATTCATTGCATATCCCGGTACACTGCTGGAGGCATTCACATAGAGTCATATTTTGTTCTAAGTATTGAGTTGTAATCTTTGAGTTGTAAGTAAATAAAAGTGTGATGATCATCATTATTAGAGCATTGTCCCAAGTGAGGAAAGGATGATGGAGACTATGATTCCCCCACAAGTCGGGATGAGACTCCGGAAGAAAAGAAAAAAAGAGAAAGAAAAGAGGCCATAAAAAAGGCCCAACTAAAAAATGAGAGAGAAAAGAGAGAAGGGACAATGTTACTATCCTTTTTCCACACTTGTGCTTCAAAGTAGCACCATGATATTCATGATAGAGAGTCTCCTATGTTGTCACCTTCATATACTAGTGGGAATTTTACATTATAGACCTTGGCTTGTATATTCCAATGATGGGCTTCCTCAAAATGCCCTAGGTCTTCGTGAGCAAGCGAGTTGGATGCACACCCACTTAGTTTCTTTTGTTGAGCTTTCATACACTTATAGCTCTAGTGCATCCATTGCATGGCAATCCCTACTCACTCACATTGATATCTATTGATGGGCATCTCCATAGCCCATGGATACGTCTAGTTGATGTGAGACTATCTTCTCCTTTTTGTCTTCTCCACAACCACCATTCTATTCCACCTATAGTGCTATGTCCATGGCTCACGCTCATGTATTGCGTGAAGATTGAAAAAGTTTGAGAACGCCAAAACTATGAAACAATTGCTTGGCTTGTCATCGGGGTTGTGCATGATTAAATACTTTTTGTGATGAAGATAGAGCATAGCCAGACTATATGATTTTGTAGGGATAACTTTCTTTGGCCATGTTATTTTGAGAAGGCATAATTGCTTTGTTAGTATGCTTGAAGTATTACTATTTTTATGTCAATATTTGATGCGTCTCCGTCGTATCTATAATTTGTTTATTGTTCCATGCCAATATTCTACAACTTCCATATACTTTTGGCAACTTTTTATACTATTTTTGGGACTAACATATTGATCTAGTGCCTAGTGCCAGTTCCTGTTTGTTGCATGTTTTTTGTTTCGCAGAATATCCATATCAAACGGAGTCCAAACGGGATAAAAATTGACAGAGATTTTTTTAAAATATATATGATTATTGGGAAGAAAAATCCACGCGAGACGATGCCCGAGAGGGCCACGAGGCAGGGGCGCGCCCCTGACCCTCGTGGCCACCCCGTGAGGCGGTTGATGCCCTTCTTTCGCCGCAAGAAAACTAATATCCGGATAGAGACCGTGTTAAAATTTCATCCCAATCAGAGTTGCGGATCTCCAGGAATATAAGAAACGGTGAAGGAGTAGAGTCTGAGAACGCAGAAACAGAAAGAGACAGAGAGACAGATCCAAACTCGGAGGGTCTCTTGCCCCTCCCATGCCATGGAGGCCAAGGACCAGAGGGGAAACCCTTCTCCCATCTAGGGAGAAGGTCAAGGAAGAAGAAGAAGAAGGAGGAGGAGGGGGTCTCTCTCCCCCTCGCTTCCGGTGGCACCGGAGTGCCACCGGGGGCCATCATCATCACCGCAATCTTCACCAACAACTTCACCGCCATCATCACCAACTCTTCCCCCCTCTATGCAGCAGTGTAACATCTCTCTTACCCGCTGTAATCTCTACTTAAACATGGTGCTCAACGCTATATATTGTTTCCCAATGATGTATGGCTATCTTATGATGTTTGAGTAGATCTGTTTTGTCCTATGGGCTATTTGATGATCAAGATTGGTTTGAGTTGCATGTTTTATTATGGGTGCTGTCCTATGGTGCTATCCGTGTCGCGCAAGCATGAGGGATCCCCGCTGTAGGGTGTTGCAATACGTTCATGATTCTCTTATAGTGGGTTGCGTGAGTGACTGAAACACAAACCCGAGTAAGGGGGTTGTTGCGTATGGGATAAAGAGGACTTGATGCTTTAATGCTATGGTTGGGTTTTACCTTAATGATCTTTAGTAGTTGCGGATGCTTGCTAGAGTTCCAATCATAAGTGCATATGATCCAAGTAGAGAAAGTATGTTAGCTTATGCCTCTCCCTCAAATAAAATTGCAATAATGATTACCGGTCTAGTTATCGATTGCCTAGGGACAAATAAATTTCTCGTAACAAAAAGCTATTTACTAAAATTAACTTAGTTGTGTCTTTATCTAAATAGCCCCTACTTTTTATTTACGTAATCTTTATTATCTTGCAAACCTACCCAACAACACCTAGAAAGTACTTCTAGTTTCATACTTGTTCTAGGTAAAGCGAATGTCAAGCGTGCGTAGACTTGTATCGGTGGTCGATAGAACTTGAGGGAATATTTGTTCTGCCTTTAGCTCCTCGTTGGGTTCGACACTCTTACTTATCGAAAACTATTGCGATCCCCTATACTTGTGGGTTATCAAGAATATTAAACTTTTGTCTTGAATCTTTCGAATCTGAACATTCATGCCACAATAAAGAAAATTACATTGAGAAATATGCTAGGTAGCATTCCACATCAAAAATTCTGTTTTTATCATTTACCTACTCGAGGATGAGCAGGAACTAAGCTTGGGGATGCTTGATACGTCTGCAATGTATCTATAATTTTTGATTGTTCCATGCTATTATATTATCTATTTTGGATGTTAATGGGCTTATTTATACACTTTTATATTATTTTTGGGACTAACCTACTAACCCAAGGCCCAGTTGTCGGTGGAAAATGACACCTATGGGGTCACTGGGATCCCTTCTACGGTTGGGAGGCGCGGTGTTGTGCGAAGAGCGGGTCTGGCGGTCAGCACACAAATCGTTTACCCAAGTTCGAGCCGCAGAGATGCATAAAACCCTAGTCATGCTTGTATCTGTATTGAGGTGTTCTTGTGTTCTTGAAGTAGCTATCATGGCTTTCTAGTCCAAAAGATCCGACATCCCCCTCCAGTATGCCTCGGTCCTCCTTTTATAGACGAAAAGGGGTTGCCACAGTGGCACACAGGAGGTGGAAAGGTGTACAGGGGCTGAGTCTATCCCCTGGCATTGTCGGACAAACACATTTAATGTGCTACCGACATGCCCCTCGCTTTATTGGGGACGGCAAAGAAGCTCGTCCCAGCTATCGTCGCCTCGCCTGGCTCCGACGTGCGTCCAAGCTGACGACGCATTGCAACGCCATGTTGGCTGGCTGCTGGGCTGGCGCGATGGTGGAGCCTTCACGAAGATCTTCATGCCACCACATAGGTGCTTGCTGAGCTGGTGTAGAGGCCGCGTGCTACCACGCAGATGCCTGCTCAGCTGGTCGATCTGGCAGCTGTATGGGAGCAGTGGTGGAGTCTTGGCGGACGCGGGCATGGTTGCGGCCCCACGGGCGTCCTCGACAAGGGTCTTGCCAAGGGCCCGACAAGGGTCTCACCGCGACACCGCGGTCGTCCCCGGCAAGGGTCTTGCCGGGGGTCTTGTGGACCTCCTCGGCAAGGATCTCGCCAAGGGTCGTCGTCTTCTGGTTTCCGTTTGATCTTGTGTGTCTATGATCTCTACAAAGATTTGCATGCCACCACGGAGGTGCCTCCCGAGCCTTGGTTCCAATACGGCGTGGGGACCCCTTGGGCTCTAGGGTGGTACGCTCTGTTGGCGTCGGGTAAGTTGCCCTGGCAAGGATCCTGCCGAGGCTCTGGAAGCCACCCCGGCAAGAGTCTTGCCAGGGGAGTCCACCTCGCCCTCTTGCTCTCTTTGCGTCTCTGGTCTTGGCGTTGCTCCGGCGTCCCTCCCATGTCCTGCTTAGTGTTGCCGTTGGCGCGGCTCTGACTGCCCATGCAAAAGTTAAGGGGTGCAAAAGGAGAGCCCCTAGTTTTGTTCACCGACAGGAGCCCCCGGGCCTGGACCACACATAAGCGCGACGCGTTGTTGGGCCAGGCCCAGAATAGTGCGCGGTAGGTGGGTGGATTTTTACTGCAGTAATTTCCCATCCGCTGCGCTTCCCCACAACCCGCGTTGAATGCGCGACGTGGAGGGTCATGCGTGACGTGGGGGTTGTGCATGGGGTGGTTTCCGCACGCATGCGACACATCATGGTAAAGAGGCGGCCCGCGCCTTCCCCGTAAAAAGGAACAACCGCGGGTGAGGGAGTCCTGGATTAGGGGGTCTCCAGACAGCCGGACTATATCCTTTGGCCGGACTGTTAGACTATGAAGATACAAGATTGAAGACTTCGTCTCGTGTCCGGATGGGACTCTACTTGGCGTGGAAGGCAAGCTAGGCAATACGGATATGTACATCTCCTCCTTTGTAACCGACCTTGTGTAACCCTAGCCCCCTCTGGTGTCTATATAAACCGGAGGGTTTTAGTCCGTAGGACAACATACAATCATACCATAGGCTAGCTTCTAGGGTTTAGCCTCTCTAATCTCGTGGTAGATCTACTCTTGTACTACCCATATCATCAATATTAATCAAGCAGGACGTAGGGCATTACCTCCATCAAGAGGGCCCGAACCTGGGTAAAACATCGTGTTCCCTGCCTCCTGTTACCGTCCGCATTAGACGCACAGTTCGGGACCCCCTACCCGAGATCCGCCGGTTTTGACACCGACATTGGTGCTTTCATTGAGCGTTCCTTTGTGTCGTCGCCGTTAGGCTTGATGGCTTCTTCTATCATCGATAGCGATGCAGTCCAGGGTGAGACTTTTCTCCCCGGACAGATCTTTGTGGTCGGCGGCTTCACACTGCGGGCCAACTCGCTTGGCCATCTGGAGCAGATCGAAAGTTACGCCCCTGGCCACCAGGTCAGGTTTGGAAGCTTAAACTACACGGCCGATATCCGCGGAGACTTGATCTTCGATGGATTCGAGCATCTTCCTTGTGCGTCACGCGGTCATGATGAGTACGATTTAGCTCTACCATCAGACAGTGTTCAGGAGATCGCACCGGCGGCTGCTCCGACCCTCAATTCGGAGCCGGTTGCACCGTCCATGGACGGGTGGATGGACCCCATCACGGAAGCCTTATCCTCATCGGCGATCGAGCCGAACATCGACCTTACCCTGCACGAGAGCCATGTTGTCAAACTGCCGGATCCTTCTCCGGCCACGGACTCCGAACCTCCTGCGCCCGTTCCTAGCGAATCCGATTGGGCGCCGATCATGGAGTTTACCTCCGCGGATATTTTTCAGCACTCGCCCTTTGGCGACATACTGAACTCATTAAGGTCTCTCTCCTTGTCAGGAGGATGCTGGCCGAACTATGTCCGGCAGGATTGGGATGCGGATGACGAAGAAATCCGCGGCCCACCCACCACCCACTTAGTAGCCACTGTCAACGACTTAACCGACATGCTCGACTTCGACTCCGAAGACATCGACAGTATGGACGACGATGCAGGAGACGAAGAGGAGCCACTGCCCACAGGGCACTGGACAGCCACCTCATCATACGATATATACATGGTGGACACACCCAAAGAAGGCAATGGCGACGAGATAGCGGAGGATGACCCCTCCAAGAAGCAACCCAAGCGCCGACATCAGCGGCGCCGCTCTAAGTCCCGCCAAAGCAAAAGTGGTGATACCGGCACAGGAGATAATAACACTCCGGATAGTGCCGAAGATGGCAACAATCCCCTCCAACACGATCTAGGACAGGAGGATGGAAAGGCCAGCCCTCCAGAGAGAGCGGCAGATGGAGAGGCGGAGGATGATAATTACATGCCCCCCTCCGAAGACGAGGCAAGCCTCGACGATGCCGAATTCGTCATGCCAAAGGATCCCGTCGAACAAGAGCGCTTCAAGCGCTGGCTTATAGCCACGGCAAATAGCCTTAAGAAAAAGCAGCAGCAGCTTCAAGCTGATCAAGATCTGCTAGCTGACAGATGGACTGAAGTCCTCGCGGCCGAGGAATATAAACTCAAACGCCCCTCCAAGAGTTACCCAAAATGCAGGTTGCTACCTCGACTGGAGGAAGAAGCGTATGACGCGGCTGATCGGCCACCTCGTGGCCGCGATAGAGAGGCATTCCAGCCAAAAACTCAGCCTGCACCCTGACGCCATTCAGATAAAAAGGCATGGGGAAATACGCCAGACTTGTGAGACGTATTGGAGGACAAAGCAAAACATGCAAGATCGATCTATGGATCACGAGGGCGCGCCACTGTGCAAGACGATAAATGTCGCGCCGGATACAGTAAAAGTAAGTCCGGCCGGGCCGACCACAGCGTACACGACTCATTCGAGCTGCATCGTGACATAGCCCAGTACAGAGGCGCCGCACACCCCCTATGCTTCACAGACAAAGTAATGGATCATCAAATCCCAGAGGGTTTCAAACCCATAAATATTGCATCATACGACGGCACAACAGATCATGCGGTATGGATCGAGGATTTCCTCCTCCACATCCACATGGCCCGTGGTGATGACTTACACGCCATCAAATACCTCCCACTAAAGCTCAAAGGACCAGCGCGGTATTGGATTAACAGCTTGCCGGCAGAGTCCATTAGCTGTTGGGAAGATCTGGAGGCCGCATTCCTCGACAACTTTTAGGGCACTTATGTGCGACCACCAGATGCCGATGACTTGAGCCACATAATTCAGCAGCCAGAAGAATCGGCCAGGCAATTCTGGACTCGGTTCCTAACAAAGAAAAATCAAATCATCGACTGTCCGGATGCAGAGGCCCTAGCAGCTTTCAATCACAACATCCGCGACGAGTGGCTAGCCCGGCACCTTGGTCAGGAAAAGCCGAAATCTATGGCAGCCCTCACGACACTCATGACCCGCTTTTGTGCGGGAGAAGACAGCTGGCTGGCTCGCAGTAATAACATATCAAAGAACCATGGTACTTCGAATACCAAGGACGGCAATGGTAGGTCACGTCGAAATAAACATAAGCGCTGCATTAACAGCGATAATACCGAGGATACGGCAGTCACTGCCGGTTTCAAAGGCTCTAAACCCGGTCAGCGGAAAAAGCCATTTAAAAGAAGCACTCTGGGCCCGTCGGGTTTGGACCGCATACTCGATCGCTCGTGTCAAATACACGACACCCCCGACAAGCCAGCCAACCACACCAACAGGGATTGTTGGGTATTCAAGCAGGCCGGCAAGTTAATTGCCGAAAACAAAGATAAGGGGCCACATAGCGATGACGAGGAAGAGCCCCGGTAGCCGAACACCGGAGGATAGAAGAGGTTCCCCCGCCAAGTGCGGACGGTGAACATGATATATGCAACCCACATCCCCAAGAGGGAGCGCGCGCAGGGACGTATATGCGTTGGAGCCAGTTGCCCCAAAGTTCAACCCATGGTCCTCCTGTCCGATCACCTTCGATCACAGGGACCACCCCACTAGTATCTGTCATGGCGAATTCGCCGCACTGGTCCTAGACCCAATCATTGACGGATTTCACCTCACTCGAGTCCTTATGGATGGCGGCAGCAGCCTGAACCTGCTTTACCAGGACACAGTGCGCAAAATGGGTATAGACCCCTCAGGGATCAAACCCACAAAAACGACCTTTAAAGGCATCATTCCATGTGTAGAGGCCCATTGCAAAGGCTCAGTTACACTAGAAGTGGTCTTCGGATCCCCGGATAACTTCCGAAGCGAAGAATTAATCTTCGATATAGTCCCGTTCCGCAGTGGCTATCATGCACTGCTCGGGCGAACCGCATTTGCAAGATTCAATGCGGTACCGCATTATGCATACCTCAAGCTCAAGATGCCAGGACCTCGGGGGGTCATCACAGTTAATGGAAACACAGAGCGCTCTCTCCGCACGGAGGAGCACACTGCGGCCCTCGCAGCAGAAGCGCAAAGCAGCCACTCAAGGCAATCTACCAGTTCGGTGTTTCAAGACTCGGACACCTTCAAGCGCGCTCGGAGTAATCGGCAACTAGACCGCCCGGCACGATCTGAGCTCGTGTAGCAATGCGGCCCCCACCCCGGCCCAAGCCAAACGGCGAAATTCGTGCCATGCGTACATAATTACGCATTAAAAATACCATGGGCACAGGCGGGGAGGGGGGCACAACGACGGCATGCCCCAATACGCGGCTTAAACCGCACTAGGGGCTTCCCGCTTTGTTATTTTTCTCTTTCAGGACTTTAATCTCTGGAAACCCTGTCTGGCAGCATAATTGCCGAACACATGATGCAGCAACCAAGGAGGCAGAAAGCTGCGTCACACCACGGAACTCCCAGGTGGATTACGATAACGAGTGAAATATTTGCTTTAATACTATTCCTCAGCTTGCCCTTGGAAGGGACATAGTCCTACCTTTTGCTTATCGCACTATCTGTATCATTCTGCTTTAACGCACCTTTTTGAATAAACAATGCATAACATTACGACTATTCTTGCATTCTTGTTTTATATATGTGTGTTCATTAATGACACCTTGCAACCGTACACTTTGGTATGGCCAATACATCAGGGGCTTAAGTACCCCACATTATGGTGTGAGAAGTCCGAACACTTTCACAAGTGCGGCACCCTGAACTTATAGCATTATATGCATCAGCTCCGAATCATGTCTTTGGTCAAATGTTGGGTTTACCCGGCTCCTATGTTTTGGTACCTTACGTTCCGCTCTATCGGCTAAGGTAGCACTACGAGAACTACTGCGATTGTGCCCCGGTTCTGCTGGGCTAAGCACCTCAGTAGAGAAAGCTAAAACTGACTGTCATGATAAGGCGAGAGACTGGTCGCTGTTTGGCGAGGTTTCGAGTCCCTAAAGACTTATGCCGCTTAGAGCAAGGAGCCGGTCCTGTCCGGCTTAAAGGAGTGTATCGCGCCTCGAATTCGGCCCTCCGAATACCAGGGGCTTCGCCGAAATTTAAAATTATAGAATTCTATGGCTAAGTGAGAGTGATAAAGCATTATTAGTCCGGTTGCCTTGTTCGCCGTGCTGAGCACCTCCCTCGAAGGACCCAAAAATGGGAACAAGAGTGCTCAGGTTTATCCCGAACACCCCAGCACTCGTGGCATGGGGGCAGAAGCCGAGTACTAGCCATCTCTCAGATTGGATAAACAGCCAAACAGAAGGTAATATTTTAAATTCAAACAAGCGTTGCATAGCGCATATGAAACAAGTTTTCATCATACAGGATCACACGAGCAAGTTTACTCAAATATTACATCCTTTGGACATTCGTCCGCTACAAGATGGGCACCCTTCAGGACACCCTCATAATAAATTTCGGGGGTGCGATGCTCCTTGCCCTGCGGCGGGCCTTCCTTGATCAGCTTCACGGCGTCTAGCTTGGCCCATTGCACCTTCACACAGGCGAAAGCCCGGCGTGCACCTTCGATGCAGACGGACCGCTTAACAACTTCCAGCCGTGGGCAGGCATCCACAAGCCGCCTCACCAGGCCGAAGTAGCTGTTCGGAAGGGCGTCGCCAGGCCACAGCCGGACTATAAAGCCCTTCATGGCCTGTTCGGCCGCCTTGTGTAGCTCGACCAACTGCTTCAGCTGGTCGCTCATAGGCACCGGGTGTTCGGTCCCAGTATACTGAGACCAGAACAGCTTCTCCATTGAGCTTCCCTCCTCGGCCTGGTAAAACTGTGCGGCATCCGACACGCTGCGGGGCAAATCTGGGAATGCTCCTGCAGAGCTCCAGATTCGGGTAAGTAATAGGTAATTTACTTTCACATGCTTGCTTTGCATATAGAATGCCTTACCCGCCGCTATTTTCTTCATCGCGTCAATCTCCTGGAGGGCCTTTTGGGCTTCGGCCTTGGCACTCTTTGCGCTCTTGAGGGCCGCGGCAAGCTCAGACTCTCGCGTCTTCGAGTCAAGCTCCAACGCCTCATGCTTCGTCACGAGAGCCTGGAGCTCTTGCTGCACCTCGCCCACCCGAGCCTCTTGCCTTTCTCGCTCGGTGCGCTCCTTGGCCGCTTTAACTTCAGCCTCGGACAGCGCTTGCTTTAGGGTCGCCACTTCGGTCGCGGCCCCTGGCAAATTCATGATGATCCTGTCATTTTGCAATCGCATTCTTTTTATACATATCCATAGACTAGGTACTACGTACCTTTGTTCTCCTCGAGCTGCCTCTTGGCAAGGCCAAGCTCGTCCTTGGACCCTTTAAGGTCCTGCTTCAGTGCGGCGACCTCCGCAGTCAGTGCGGCAGATGCCAGTAGCGAAGCCTGCATACGCATATTGACATACTTATATTAGACTCCTGCGATATTGTTTGATCCTCTATTCAGCTTTTCTTTGTGAACACCGAACAGAGCATCAGGGGCTACTGTCTATGCGGTAATATTTTTCCTATATTTTAAACACTACCCTCTCATGGGGCCTGGGGGTGGGGATGAGCTGCCCCTCATCTGGGAGCCAGTGCACGATGTCGTCGGGCAGGTATCCGGCTCTCCTCAGCTTCTTGATGTGTCCCTCCATGACGGAGGAGACCATCCACCTGCCTCCTGCTCCAGACATGGTTGGAGAAGGTTGAGGTGGGAAGTGTGGACTTGGGCGCTGGAGCTCGAGTGCGCGAAAATGGATGAGCAAAGGAGGAAGAAGGCGTGGATGAAAAGGTGAATCCTTATCCCTTTATATGTGTTGGGGATATTACTACTGGAGGTAAACCGGCCTTATGTAGCCGGGTTGACTCTTTGAAGATTAGAAGCCCATGAAGATGTAAAGATGATGGCGCTTTATGGAGGGCCCAAAGGCGGGTTACAGCCTGTAAATATAAACTGGCATAGTCATGTAACTTGTATAGTAAGATAGAGAGAGAGAGAGGCCGAACCGGATACGTTTATGATCCGGCTTCGGGACTCTGTAGCCCAGCGGGCATCAACCTATGTGTATAAAGGGACAACCTGGCCGCGGTTTAGGGAGAGACAACAACAACTCGAGAGCCAGACAAAGCGGATTCGCTCCCTGTCCTTTGAAACCCTAGCAATACCAATCACAACTAGACGTAGGATCTTACCTTCATCGAAGGGGCCGAACTAGTATAAACTCCCATGTCCCCTTGTCCGGTTTAACCCCTTTAAGCTAACCCATTGCGATGGCTCCACGACTAAGTCCTTTCATGAGGACATCTGCCGTGACAAACCCACGACAATATGGGCGGACGAAACTATGCGTCCCCACTAGCCTGGTAAAACTCGCTTATCCCCCAAGCGCCGTAATCGATGGCGTGGTTGGGTTACCCATGCCCGTATTGATGAGAATCTCGTAATAAGGGGGACACGATCTCTGCTTTGACAAGACATGTCAAAAAAATGCCTCGCGTTATGTGCGGGGCCAGTTAAAGGAAACGGTTCGAATAATCACCGGGCCATGGCATAATGTCGTGTTGCCAAAACAAGTCAGCAAATTGGATTTGTGGAAATATTATTCTCTCGATGGTGGTATGTGGAACTTATTTTGCAGGGGCGGACACTATCCTTGTATTCAAATTCTTCCGTGGTGTATTCGGAGGAGGAACCCGCCTTGCAATGCTGAAGACAATACTGCGCGCCGGACTCGTCATCATTGAAGCCTGGTTCAGGGGCTACTGAGGGAGTCCTAGATTAGGGGGTCTCCGGACAGCCGGACCATATCCTTTGGCCGGACTGTTAGACTATGAAGATACAAGATTGAAGACTTCGTCTCGTGTCCGGATGGGACTCTACTTGGCGTGGAAGGCAAGCTAGGCAATACGGATATGTACTTAAAATTCTATGCTTGTAGATCATGAAAAGAATGCTTTAGGTGCTGGTTATATTGTTGAATTCATTCATGATGCTACTGAAAATTATTATGAGGGAGGAATATATGCTTGTAGGAATTGCAATAATATCAAGTTTCCTCTCTATGTGCTTAAAATTTTGAAGTTATGCTTGTTTTACCTTCCTATGCAAGTTGATTCTTGTTCCCATAAGTTGTTTCCTCACAAAATCCCTATGTACATCTCCTCCTTTGTAACCGACCTTGTGTAACCCTAACCCCTCCGGTGTCTATATAAACCGGAGGGTTTTAGTCCGTAGGACAACATACAATCATACCATAGGCTAACTTCTAGGGTTTGGCCTCTCTGATCTCGTGGTAGATCTACTCTTGTACTACCCATATCATCAATATTAATCAAGCATGACGTAGGGTTTTACCTCCATCAAGAGGGCCCAAACCTGGGTAAAACATCGTGTTCCCTGCCTCCTATTACCATCCGCCTTAGACGCACAGTTCGGGACCCCCTACCCGAGATCCGCCGGTTTTGACACCGACAGCGGGCGAGCTGCTCATTTACCCCCTGTGTCTTCTCCAATCTTGGAACCGCCGTGCCCTCCTTCCTCCTTACGCCTCTGCTCTCGCCCGCCGCCGCTGCGTTTTCGCTGCCCTTTCTCCTCCACTTCTGGCAGCTGCCATGGCACCCAAGACCAGCAAGAGCAAAGGAGTGGCCAAGGATGCCGGGGGGTCGGAGCCGCCGGAGAGCGAATCGGCAGCGCGGCGGACGCAGCTCGCCTACTTCCCCTCAACGGTCGACGCGGTTCACCTTCGGGACAACTTCAGGCCCCTATGGGGGTGCAAGACGGGGGGAGAGATGACGAGGCACCCGACCACGCGTGTCATCCCCGCCAATTGCGCCAAGGCCGCCCCGAATCAGTACCCATTCTTCGTCGACTACTTTTCATGTGGCCTCTGCCCCCCTTTCTCTAATTTCTTCAACGACACCATGCACACCTACAGCTTCCACCTTTTGGATTTCACTCCAAATGTCGTGGCGTGCATGGCTCTTTTCGCCCATCTTTGTGAGGGCTTCGCCGAAGTTCTTCCTAGCACGGAGCTCTTCCGCCACTACTTGTACTCTCGGATCCAGAAGGGAGGCGCCATCTCTGGCTGTGTCACTTGGATCCCAAGGCCTCTGGAGAAGGGGACGTATCCAGAGGGCGCCCAGAAGGAGAGGTGGGAGGAATGGCGGAGCCGGTGGTGCTGGATTGAGGAGGAGGACCCTCGGGAGTGTTGCCAAGTTCGCCAGACGCCGCCGGTCCGCAAAGACGACTGGTTTGGGTCCATGGGCTAAGGCACATGCTCGAAGCATATCTTCAAGGATTTGATTTACCCACTCGGTCTGACCGTCTGTCTGTGGATGGTAGGCGGTGCTATATTTGAGAGCGGTCCCCAAAGCTTGATGGAGTCGGGACCAGAATGCGGATGTAAACAATGAACCTCAGTCCGAAGTGATTGTTTTTGGCACTCCATGCAAACTACCAATCCGGGATACATATAATTGTGCAAGTTGATCAGTGCAAAAGGTGGTGTGCATGGTCATAAAGTGAGCCACTTTAGTCAGCGTGTCCACTATGACCCATATAGTATCATTGCCTCGGTGAGTCCTGGGTAGACCGGTGATAAAGTCCATGCAGACATCGTCCCATTTCCATTGCAAGACGGGTAGAGGCTGGAGAAGTCCAACGGGTTTTTGGTGTTCCGCCTTTACTTTGTTGTAGATGTCACAACAAGCGAAAAAATATGCGATGTCCCTTTTCATTCCATCCCACCAAAATATCTGTCAAAGGTCTTCGTACATTTTAGTGCCACCTGGGTGTATTGAATATGAGGATTTGTGTGCTTCTGCCAAAATTTTCTTTCTGAAATCTGCTTGCTCAGGTACACATATCCTTCCTTGGAACCTGAGTGTGCCCAGTGTGTCCCTTGAGAAATCCTGAGTCTTGCCTTCGTGCAGACGTTTGAGATATACTTGTAGAATCTTGTCGTCAACCTGTGCTATGCGAATCTCCTCTTCTAGAGTAGGAGTTACTTCCAAAATATTCGCAAGACCAGCATTTATAATTACCAAGTTGAGCTGAGCGATCTCTTGCTAGAGTTCTGGAGGCAAAGACTCCATCATGGCATTTAATTGGCAGGCTTGCAACTGAGGGCATCAACAACCACGTTGGCTTTTCCCGGATGGTAATTTATTTCCAGATCATAGTCTTTCACCAACTCGAGCCATCTTCGCTGTCAAAGGTTTAAGTCTGGCTGGGTGAATATATATTTGAGACTCTGGTGGTCGGTAAATATTTGACATCTCTTTCCAATGAGGTAATGTCTCCAAATCTTTAGAGAGTGCACAACAGCGGCCAGTTCCAAATCATGTGTAGGATAGTTTCCTTCATGAGGTTGTAGCTGGCGAGATGCGTAAGCTACCACCTTGCCGCCTTGCATAAGTACGCACCCAATGCCCTTTTTGGATGTGTCGCAATACACATCAAAGCTGCGGTAAATGTCTAGGAGAGTCGGTATTGGTGCTGATGTCAATATGGTTTTTAGCTCGTTAAAGCTCTGCTCGCAATCCTCAGTCCATTCAAACTTCTTGTCTTTCTTGAGGAGTTCTATCATTGGCTTCGCAATTTTGGAGAATCCTTCGATGAACTGATGGTAATACCTGGCTAATCCAAGAAAACTCCGGACTCCGGATATCGTCGTGGGTGCTGCCCAATCAAGCACATCTTTCACCTTGCTGGGATCCACTGCGATACCTTCTGCTGAAAGAACATGCCCTAGAAATCCGACTTGTTTGAGCCAAAACTCACATTTGTTGAATGTTGCATATAGCTGATGGTCACGGAGTCTCTGTAAGACTACTCGGAGGTGTTCTGTGTGTTCTTCGTCACTTTTAGAGTATATGAGAATATCATCGATGAAAACCACCACAAACTTATCCAAGAATTCCATGAACACCTTATTCATCATATGCATGAAAAAGGCGGAGGCATTTGTGAGCCCGAAGGACATCACCGTATATTCATAGAGACCATAATGGGTAGTTGATACGTATCCAACGTATCTATAATTTTTGATTGCTCCATGCTATAGTATCTACTGTTTTAAACATTATTGGGCTTAATTATACACTTTTATATCATTTTTTGGGACTAACCTATTAACCCAGAGCCCAGTGCCAGTTTCTGTTTTTACCCTGTTTTAGGGTTTCGAAGAAAAGGAAAATCAAACGGAGTCCAATTGACCTGAAACTTCACGGAACTCATTTTTGGAAGGAAACCTACCCGATAGACTTGGACCCTACGTCAGAAGAAGAAGAAGAAGAAGAAGGAGGAGCTCACGAGGGTAGGGGCGCGCCCCCCTGCCTCGTGGCCCCCCCTTCGGTCCACCGACGTACCTCCTGCACCCATATATACCTACGTAACCTAAAACTTCCAGAGAGCACAATAGATCGGGAGTTCCTCCACCAGAAGCCTCCGTAGCCACCGAAAGCCAATCTAGACCCATTCCAGCACCCTGCCGGAGGGGGCAATCCCTCTCTGATGGCCATCTTCATCATCCCGGTGCTCTCCATGGCGAGGAGGGAGTAGTTCTCCCTCGGGGCTGAGGGTATGTACTAGTAGGTATGTGTTTGATCTCTCTCTCTCGTGTTCTTGAGGTGATACGATCTAGATGTATCGCGAGCTTTGCTATTATAGTTGGATCCTATGATGTTTTCTCCCCCCTCTACTCTCTTGTAATGAATTGAGTTTCCCCTTTGAAGTTATCTTATCAGATTGAGTCTTTAAAGATTTGAGAACACTTGATGTATGTCTTGCCGTGGATATATGTGGTGACAATGGGATATCACGTGATTCACTTGATGTATGTTTTGGTGACCAACTTGCGGGTTCCGCCCATGAACCTATGCATAGGGGTTGGCACACGTTTTCGTCGTGATTCTCCGGTAGAACTTTGGGGCACTCTTTGAGGTCCTATGTGTTGGTTGAATAGATGAATCTGAGATTGTGTGATGCATATCGTATAATCATACCCACGGATACTTGAGGTGACATTGGAGTATCTAGGTGACATTAGGGTTTTGGTTGATTTGTGTCTTAAGGTGTTATTCTAGTACGAACTCTAGGGCTGTTTGTGACACTTATAGGAATAGCCCAACGGATTGATTCGAAAGAATAACTTTCAGGTGGTTTCGTACCCTACCATAATCTCTTCGTTCGTTCTCCGCTATTAGTGACTTTGGAGTGACTCTTTGTTGCATGTTGAGGGATAGTTTTATGATCAGTATTGTTGAGGGAACTTGCACTAGCAAAAGTATGAACCCTAGGCCTTGTTTCAACGCATTGCAATACCGTTTACGCTCACTTTTATCATTAGTTACCTTGCTGTTTTTATAATTTCAGATTACAAATACCTTTATCTACTATCCATATACCACTTGTATCACCGTCTCTTTGCCGAACTAGTGCACCTATACAATTTACCATTGTATTGGGTGTGTTGGGGACACAAGAGACTCTTTGTTATTTGGTTGCAGGGTTGCTTGAGAGAGACCATCTTCATCCTACGCCTCCTACGGATTGATAAACCTTAGGTCATCCACTTGAGGGAAATTTGCTACTGTCCTACAAACCTCTGCACTTGGAGGCCCAACAACGTCTACAAGAAGAAGGTTGTGTAGTAGACATCAAGCTCATTTCTGGCGCCGTTGCCGGGGAGGTTAGCGCTTGAAGGTATATCTTTAGATATTGCAATCAAGTCTTTTAGTTTCTTGTTTTATCACTAGTTTAGTTTATAGAAGAAAACTACAAAAAATGGAATTAAGGATGCCTCATATGCTTCATCTTTTTAATGTCTTTCGTGAAAATAAGGATTCCTATAATTGTGCTCAAGTGCTAGAATAAGAATGCATTAGAATGTTTGGCACTAAATATTTGAATGATGAGCATGATTGCAATGTTGTTAGTATGAATTCCTTGAATATCCATGATGCTAATGATATGCAAAGCCACAAGCTCGGGGAAGCTATGTTTGATGAAGATGATATTTTTTGTCCCCCAAGTTTTGATGAGCAAATTTATTATGATGAAATCATGCCTCCTATTTATGATGATTATATTGATGAAAGTGGATTTGGAGAGGCCATGACTTTATTTAGTAATGATTCCACTATTTCAGAAGAGGTTCCAATTGATTATGAGAACAAAGTTGCTATCTATGATGATTATTGTGATGACTTGTATGCTATAAAGAATAATGATATCCATGAAACTTGTCATCATGATTTTAGTTTTGAATTGGATTATGCTTCACATGATAATCATTTTGTTGAGTTTACTCCCAGTATCCCGAATGAGAAGAATTTTGCTTATGTGGAGAGTAATAAAAATTCTATGCTTGTAGATCATGAAAAGAATGCTTTAGGTGCTTGTTATATTGTTGAATTCATTCATGATGCTACTGAAAATTATTATGAGGGAGGAATATATGCTTGTAGGAATTGCAATAATATCAAGTTTCCTCTCTATGTGCTTAAAATTTTGAAGTTATGCTTGTTTTACCTTCCTATGCAAGTTGATTCTTGTTCCCATAAGTTGTTTTCTCACAAAATCCCTATGCATAGGAAGTATGTTAGACTTAAATGTGCTAGTCATATTCTTCATGATGCTCTCTTTATGTTACAATTCTTATCATTTATGTGAGCATCATTGAAATCATCATGCCTAGCTAGGAGCATTAAACGATAGCGTTTGTTGGGAGGCAACCCAATTTTATTTTTGTTCTTTACTTTTTTCTCCCGTTAGTAATAAATAATTCATCTAGCCTCTGTTTATATGTGGTTTTATGATTTTAATTAGTGTTTGTGCCAAGTAGAACCTTTGGGAAGACATGGGGAAAGTCTTGTTGATCATGCTGTAAAAAACAGAAACTTTAGCGCTCACGAGAACTGCTGTCATTTTTATTTGTAGAGTTCTATTTAGTTAATTATTTTTGCAGATAATTAATAGATAAATTCCTCAGGTCCAGCAATTTATTTTATAATTTTATGAGTTCCAGAAGTATAGGTTTGATTCAGATTACTACAGACTGTTCTGTTTTTGACAGATTCTGTTTTCATTGTGTTGTTTACTTATTTTGATGAATCTATGGCTATAAAAGAGTTTACAAACCATAGACAAGTTGGAATACAGTAGGTTTAACACCAATATAAATAAAGAATGAGTTCATTACAGTACCTTGAAGTGGTGATTTATTTTATAGTAACGGAGCTTACGAGTTTTCT
The DNA here is from genome assembly GCF_003073215.2 of Triticum urartu. Taxonomy (NCBI): domain Eukaryota; kingdom Viridiplantae; phylum Streptophyta; class Magnoliopsida; order Poales; family Poaceae; genus Triticum; species Triticum urartu. The sequence goes on along the minus strand of NC_053026.1, from coordinate 71,867,906 downwards.
GTTAAGTTTTGTGTTGTGAAGTTTTCAAGTTTTGGGTAAGGATTCGATGGACTATGGAATAAGGAGTGGCAATAGACTAAGATTGGGTATGCCCAAGGAACCCCAAGGTAATATTCAAGGATAGCCAAGAGCCTAAGCTTGGGGATGCCCCGGAAGGCATCCCCTCTTTCGTCTTCGTTCATCGGTAACTTTACTTGAAGCTATATTTTTATTCGCCACATGATATGTGTTTTGCTTGGAGCGTCAATTTATTTTGTTAGGATTTTCTTGCTTTTATTTAGAACAATGTTTTGCATCTTTTATTTCAATAAAAGTGGCATTAATAGTCTTTACTATGCCTATGTTACAAGTATATATGTTGCTGTTTGAAAACAGAAAGTTTACCGCTGTTGCAATAATTCCCTAGAAAATTTAGAATGTGATAAAATGTTGAAACCTTTTGCATATTAAGCTCTGATAAATTTACTACAGTGGGAATTTTCTTTCATAATTTTTGGAGCTAGGGAAGTATGGATGTTGCTGCATTCTTTACAGACTGTCCTGTTTAGGCAGATTGTTGTTATGTTTGCATTGTTTGCATATGTTTGCTTCTTTAATGATTCTATTTGAGGATAGGACTATTAAATATGCAGAGGAATTTAGTATGCAATGTTGAATAATAATTTTAGTGATTTTCTACAGTAGAGTATGATAAGGTTTTGGGAATGGTTTATACTAACTTATCTCACGAGTCCTTGTTGAGTTTTGTGTGGATGAAGCTTTTGAGATTTAGGGAGACCTTGATATGAGAGGAATTAAGGAGACACAAAAGCTCAATCTTGGGGATGCCCAAGGCACCCCAATATAATATTTCAAGAAGTATCAAGCATCTAAGCTTGGGGATGCCCCGGTTAGCATCCCACCTTTCTTCTTCAACAATTATCGGTTAGTATCGGTTGATCCTAAGTTTTTGCTTCTTCACATGATGTTTGCTATTCTTAGATGTCATTTTATTTTGCTTTGATTGCTGTTTGAATAGAGTACCAAGATCTGAAATTATTAAATGTTAGAGAGTCTTCACATAGTTGCATAATTATTCGACTACTCATTGTTCTTCACTTAAATCTCTCGGAGTAGTTTGTCATTTGCTCTAGTACTTCACTCATATCTTTTAGAGCATGGTGGTAATTTTAGAGCATGGAATATGCTGGCAAGGTAACACATAGAGAATAATGGAATGAAACAGCTATACTATATACATATTTGGCTGGTGGAAGCTCTATGGTTACAGTTTTGCGTAAAGCCAATTTTTCCCTACTTTAAAGGAATAAAATTTAATTACTATCATGGTGGTTGTTAAATATTAAGAATGGTTGACAGCATTCTCAATCCCAATTAAGCATCATCATTAAACATAACCCAACAAAATTTATTTAGGGTAACATGTTGAGATTCACATGAAAATCCAAGTACTAGATACTCAAGATGTCCATAACCGGGGACACGGCTAACCATGATTAGTTTATTACACTCTGCAGAGGTTTGCGCACTTTTCCCCACAAGACTCGATCGCCTCCGTTTGGTTTCTCGCACTACATGGTGTTTGAGAAGACGGATGACCGAGACATAGTCTTTCAGAAGCGCTAGCACCTTACGATGGGTAGACCGTACCACCTACATCCCCTACATCTGCTAGTCTACCACTGTAAGAGTTCGCATGACTTAGTCAACTATGCTAGAGCCCATAATAGCTTGCGGCTGCACACGGAAGTTTCTAGTATGAATAGTCTCATGATCCCTTTGAGCCTGGGTGGCGGTCCAAAAGAAAACAGGCAAGTCCTGGAGTACCCAAGTGCCTCAATCCACCCAGATGTGTGTTTAAGTTGCCACCTTAGATAAACCATTAATTTAACAATCTCACATCTGTCATGGATATCACTCACCCAATCCACGTCTACTAGCATAGCATGGCATGATAAGCAAACGTAGAAGTAACTCCCAAAGGTTTGATAATAACAGGTAATAGGTACTACCTCATCTACTTCCCATCCCACAATTTAATTAGATCCTAATCATGCAATGTGTGAGGATTGATCTAATGCAATAAAACTGGGTAGTAGGAAAGGTATGATCAAAGTGTTACTTGCCTTGCTGATGATCCGTGAAACCTAACGATTCGAAGTAACAGGCGGCGCACTCCGGGTATTCTATCGCAGACAAACAAACAAGCATACAATAAGTACTCATCTAATGCACAGGTAAAACTCAAGTAAGAGATCTAACCAGAAGGTTCAACTTAAGAACTCCGGTTGGCAAAAAGAATCAAATCGAACGAAACAACGAAAGTCAAACGGCGAAAGAAAACAACTTCGTTCTAGTAATCTGTATCTAGGGCAAATTTTACAGTAGCAAAATCTTGTTTAAGTTGGTTAAACGGATAGAGGGTTTCGAGACGAAATTCTAGGCGCTTGAATCGCCTGATTCCGATAAACGAACGAAAATCGGATCAGGAATCGCGATCAAAAAAATCACGGATTTAATCCGAGAAAAAGAAAAACGACGAACGCCGAATTTTTTTTCTCTTTTTTCGGCACGGAAAACGAGGCGCGACGAACCTCGGGCGGCGGGATCGTCGGCGGCGGCGGCGGCGGCTCCGGCGACGCGCGCGGATCGAGGCGGGGCTGAGGGGCTGGGGCAGCTCGGGGCGGCGCTATTTAAAGGCTGCCCCCGGGCGGTGTCCCGCTCGGGTACGGCCCGAAGTCGGTTCATTTTTTTTAATTATTCCGCTCGGAAGAAAAATAAAAAGAAATACTAAACGGACTCCAAAAATTCCGAAATAAATTTTCACGGGCTTCTAAAATCAAGCCGCACAAGGTGAACATTTATTCGGGCCCTAATTGCAATTTTGAAAAACACACTTTTTTCCTAAATTCAAATAAGACACCGAAAAACTCCGAAATAAAATCTTATTTGATTTTTTTATTAAATCCTCAATATTTATTTATTTTGGGAAAGTCATTTTATTCCCTCTCTCATATTTTTGTAATAGAAATAATTGATGATAAAATAAATCAAATCAAATGATCATATTCTCAAAATTTGAGAGAACTCAAATATGAAAATAACGAAATCCCCAACTCTCTCCGTGGGTCATTGAGTTGCGTAGAATTTCTAGGATCAACCAAAATGCAAAATAAAATATGATATGCATGATGATCTAATGTATAACATTCCAAATTGAAAATTTGGGATGTTACAGTCGTTTTATTTTGAAGAAATAAATGAACTCTCATGCTTCACTTAGATTATTTTGAGAGTCTTAAATAGCATGGTAATTTGCTTAAAATCCTAATATGCTAGGTATTCAAGAATAATAAAGTTCTCTTATGAGTGTGTTGAATACTAAGAGAAGTTTGATACTTGATGATTGTTTTGAGATATGAGGATGGTAATATTAGAGTCATGCTAGTTGGGTAGTTGTGAATTTGAGAAATACTTGTGTTGAAGTTTGTGATTCCCGTAGCATGCACGTATGATGAACTGTTATGTGATGAAGTCGGAGCATGATTTATTTATTGATTGTCTTCCTTATGAGTGGCGGTCGGGGACGAGCGATGGTCTTTTCCTACCAATCTATCCCCTTAGGAGCATGCGCGTAGTACTTTGTTTCGATAACTAATAGATTTTTGCAATAAGTATGTGAGTTCTTTATGACTAATGTTGAGTCCATGGATTATACGCACTCTCACCCTTCCACCATTTCTAGCCTCTCTAGTACCGCGCAACTTTCGCCGGTACCATAAACCCACCATATACCTTCCTCAAAACAGCCACCATACCTACCTATTATGGCATTTCTATAGCCATTCCGAGATATATTGCCATGCAAATTTCCACCATTCCATTATTATGACACGCTTCATCATTGTCATAGTGCTATGCATGATCATGTAGTTGACATCATATTTGTGGCAAAGCCACCGTTCATAATTCTTTCATACATGTCACTCATGCATCATTGCACATCCCGGTACACCGCCGGAGGCATTCATATAGAGTCATATCTTGTTCTAAGTATCGAGTTGTAATTCTTGAGTTGTAAGTAAATAAAAGTGTGATGATCATCATTATTAGAGCATTGTCCCAGTGAGGAAAGGATGATGGAGACTATGATTCCCCCACAAGTCGGGATGAGACTCCGGACGAAAATAAATAAATAAATAAAAGAGGCCAAAGAAGCCCAAATAAAAAAAGAGAAAAGAGGCCATAAAAAAGAGAAGGCCCAAATAAAAAAATAAAAAAATAAAAAAATGAGAGAAAAAGAGAGAAGGGACAATGCTACTATCCTTTTACCACACTTGTGCTTCAAAGTAGCACCATGATCTTCATGATAGAGAGTCTCCTATGTTGTCACTTTCATATAGTAGTGGGAATCTTTCATTATAGAACTTGGCTTGTATATTCCAATGATGGGCTCCCTCAAAATGCCCTAGGTCTTCGTGAGCAAGCGAGTTGGATGCACACCCACTAGTTTCTTTTGTTGAGCTTTCATATACTTATAGCTCTAGTGCATCCGTTGCATGGCAATCCCTACTCACTCACATTGATATCTATTGATGGGCATCTCCATAGCCCGTTGATACGCCTAGTCGATGTGAGACTATCTTCTCCCTTTTTGTCTTCTCCACAACCACCATTCTATTCCACCTATAGTGCTATATCCATGGCTCACGCTCATGTATTGCGTGAAGATTGAAAAAGTTTGAGAACATAAAAAGTATGAAACAATTGCTTGGCTTGTCATTGGGGTTGTGCATGATTTAAATATTTTGTGTGGTGAAGATAGAGCATAGCCAGACTATATGATTTTGTAGGGATAGCTTTCTTTGGCCATGTTATTTTGAGAAGACATAACTGCTTAGTTAGTATGCTTGAAGTATTATTATTTCTATGTCAATATGAACTTTTGTCTTGAACCTTATGGATCTGAATATTCATACCACAATTAAGAAGAATCACATTGAAATTATGCCAAGTAGCACTCCGCATCAAAAATTCTATTTTTATCATTTACCTACTCGAGGACGAGCAGGAATTAAGCTTGGGGATGATTGATACGTCTCCAACGTATCTATAATTTTTGATTGCTCCATGCTATATTATCTACTGTTTTAAACATTATTGGGCTTTATTATACACTTTTATATCATTTTTTGGGACTAACCTATTAACCCAGAGCCCAGTGCCAGTTTCTGTTTTTACCCTGTTTTAGGGTTTCGAAGAAAAGGAAAATCAAATGGAGTCCAATTGACCTAAAACTTCACGGAACTCATTTTTGGAAGGAAACCTACCAGATAGACTTGGACCCTACATCAGAAGATGAAGGAGGAGCTCCCGAGGGTAGGGGGCGCGCCCACCCCCCCTGGGGCGCGCCCCCCTGCCTCGTGGCCCCCCCTTCGGTCCACCGACATACCTCCTGCACCCATATATACCTACGTAACCTAAAACTTCCGGAGAGCACAATAGATCAGCAGTTCCGCCGCCAGAAGCCTCGGTAGCCACCGAAAGCCAATCTAGACCCGTTCCGGCACCCTGCCGGAGGGGGCAATCCCTCTCCGGTGGCCATCTTCATCATCCCGGTGCTCTCCATGACGAGGAGGGAGTAGTTCTCCCTCGAGGCTGAGGGTATGTACCAGTAGCTATGTGTTTGATCTCTCTCTCTCGTGTTCTTGAGGTGATACGATCTTGATGTATCGCGAGCTTTGCTATTATAGTTGGATCCTATGATGTTTTCTCCCCCCTCTACTCTCTTGTAATGAATTGAGTTTCCCCTTTGAAGTTATCTTATCGAATTGAGTCTTTAAAGATTTGAGAACACTTGATGTATGTCTTGTCATGGATATCTGTGGTGACAATGGGATATCACGTGATTCACTTGATGCATGTTTTGGTGACCAACTTGCGGGTTTCGCCCATGAACCTATGCATAGGGGTTGGCACACGTTTTCGCCATGATTCTCCGGTAGAACTTTGGGGCACTCTTTGAGGTCCTATGTGTTGGTTGAATAGATGAATCTGAGATTGTGTGATGCATATCGTATAATCATACCCACGGATACTTGAGGTGACATTGGAGTATCTAGGTGACATTAGGGTTTTGGTTGATTTGTGTCTTAAGGTGTTATTCTAGTACGAACTCTAGGGCTGTTTGTGACACTTATAGGAATAGCCCAACGGATTGATTCGAAAGAATAACTTTCAGGTGGTTTCGTACCCTACCATAATCTCTTCGTTCGTTCTCCGCTATTAGTGACTTTGGAGTGACTCTTTGTTGCATGTTGAGGGATAGTTTTATGATCCAATTATGTTAGTATTGTTGAGGGAACTTGCACTAGCAAAATTATGAACCCTAGGCCTTGTTTCAACGCATTGCCATACCGTTTGCGCTCACTTTTATCATTAGTTACCTTGCTGTTTTTATAATTTCAGATTACAAATACCTTTATCTACTATCCATATACCACTTGTATCACCGTCTCTTCGACGAACTAGTGCACCTATACAATTTACCATTGTATTGGGTGTGTTGGGGACACAAGAGACTCTTTGTTATTTGGTTGCAGGGTTGCTTGAGAGAGACCATCTTCATCCTATGCCTCCTACGGATTGATAAACCTTAGGTCATCCACTTGAGGGAAATTTGCTACTGTCCTACAAACCTCTGCACTTGGAGGCCCAACAACGTCTACAAGAAGAAGGTTGTGTAGTAGACATCAGTAGTGAATGCGGTCTTAGGAATATCTTCCTTCTTGATCTTCATTTGATGATATCCGGTCCTTAAATCAATCTTGGAAAATACTTTTGCACCACTGAGCTGATCGAACAAGTCATCAATCCTTGGTAGTGGGTATTTGTTCTTGATTGTGACATCGTTCAACTGATGGTAGTCAACGCACATTCTGAGACCACCTTCTTTCTTGTCTACAAATATTGCAGGTGATCCCCATGGTGACGAGCTTGGGCGGATATATCCTTTCTGCAGCATCTCATCCAACTGCTTCTTTAATTCCACGAGTTCGGAGGAAGGCATCTGATAATACTTTTTGTACAACGGTGCAGTCCCGGGTACAAGATCAATTGCAAATTCAAGCTCTCTGTCTGGGGGCATTCCGGGTAATTCCTCAGGGAATACATCGGGAAATTCACTGACCACATGAATCAGATCCAATTCTTCGGCTACTGCAGTGAAGACCATCTCCCTTTTGGGTATACCTTTGCGGGCATAACATTTTATGGCTCGCCCTTCCTGATTTGTCAAGGTGACTTCTCGGGTCGCACAGTTTATGCATACTTGATATTGAGTCAACCAGTTCATTCCCAAAATAACATCCAACTTGGCAGACTCGATGACTATCAAAGCGGTTGGAAAGCGGACCCCCTTAATATCAATTTCCAAATTCTGGCAGACCAAATTGCTTTCGAGCATAGATCCCGGGGACTGAACCATCATACTTTTTCACAAAAGTGAGCAAGGAAATTTGTTTCGGGCAACAAAACTCTGAGAAACAAAAGAGTGGGAAGCCCCAGAGTCGAATAAAATTATTGCGGGTATGCTATTAACAGAAAACATACCAATGACAACTTCAGGGTTTTCCTGAGCCTCGTCTGTGGAGAGGTGATGAACTTGCCCTTGGACGATCTTCTGGGTATGATATGGCCCCATGTGATTGACTTGCGGCCGGAACGGGGCATTTGACTTCTTGGGACACTGCCTGGCATAATGTCCGATCTGTCCACAATTAAAGCAGGCGTTGTCTGACGCTCCTCGTGTACTGGACTGGTCACGACATTCTTGGCTTGAGTAGTGGTCTTGTTCACATTCTGCTGCCAATTGGGTTTGTACTCCACTTGAGTCTATTACCAGGTACGGGCCTTCTGTATGGGATGTCCGTCCTTTTTCGGCTCAAATTTACACTTGTGGACATTGTTTGTGGGTCGGTTGTCTTGCATAGGCTTGTACTTTCTTTCTGCGATGAGGGCCTTGTTTACCAGAGACTGAAAATCTGGAAAATCGAGCATGCAGAGAGCACTCCTGAGGTGTTGATTTAATCCTCCAAGGAACCTGTCAATCTTCCTTTCTTCCATGGCCACATCATAAAGGGAATAACGGGCAAGATGGTTAAACTTGTGAAAATATTCACTTACTGACAGACTTCCTTGAGTGAGACCAAGAAATTCGCGTTGCTTGACCTTCATGATACCAGCTGGAATATGATACTTGAGAAATTGGTCCTTAAAATTAGTCCACGTAGTTTCTTCTCCCGCGGGCCACAGAGCTTTAACATTATCCCACCATATAGCAGTGGCTCCTTCAAGATAGTGGGTAGCGAACGGAACCTTGTTAGCTTCTTCAGTGCGAGCAATTTCAAGTTTCTTCTCAATGGTTCGTAACCAATCGCCTGCTTCCAAAGGGTCAACCACTTGACTGAAACTGGGAGGCTTAGTCCTTTGAAAATCTGACAGTTTGGAGTGATGGCCATTTTGATTCCCATTCTGCCCAACCATAGCTTGCACACTTTTTAATAGCTCAATCAGATCACTATTCCTTCTTTCTCAAACATGCGCATAATTTGTTCAGTGGAGGGTGGATTTGGCGGTGGAGGCGGTGGCTGTGGATACGGCTCGGGGGAGTGTCATGCTTGTCTTGCTGAGCGACGAACAGGGACATCCTCCCAAGCCTGCGTGTTGCTGCCTCCCCGCGTCATCCTACTATTTATTTTTTTCCCAATAATAGCAACCGCGATGAGCAACATCCAAATGTGGGAAGAAAAGACAGCGGCAAACCCGAAAGAGCGAAACGAATGAACCAAAAAACACGGCGATCGAATAAAAAGTTCCAACATAATTATACATAGACTCATACATGAAAGATAGACATCATGACTGGTGCGACTACTTGCATACATGCAACGATACACCATGGCTCATACAACTACATCCGTACATCACATGACCACCACGGATACTCACACGCTCTAGGACTCTGCCGGTGCTGCTGGATCCTCTCCTGAGTCAGACCCAGATCCTGAACTGACGACGCCAACCGAGACCTCCGGGTTAAAGGTAACACAACGACACTGCCTCGAGGGCTCTCCCTCAGGGGTAGGCACGAGATGAGAAGGGATCATGGGAGCTGTGGGGGTAGCAAGAAGAGATGCCCACTCAGCAGGAGCACTGTGTGGGTTCACTGTCGAGGTGCCCGAGCTACTCGGGGGAGTAACCGGAGAAATAGGCAAGCTAGAACTAGGCACAATATAAGGAGTAAATCCCATGGAAGGTGGAGTAGGGTAGGATCCAGCGGCGGCTAAAGCAGAACGAGCACGATTCAGCTCTCGAGCCAACTCGTGAATCAGAAGATAACTAGCAATGATATATCAAGAAAGGTGGCTAGTGTGACTATCAGACGGCGGATCAATGGAATGAAAGCGAACACGGCCATCATCATGCAAAGATGGGTAGAAGCGAAAACCTGGGTGGTTCTGCATCCGAGCCTCAGCATATCGTAACTCAACAAGAATCTCGAATGCAGCATACTGGACGGCCTAAGCAACGGTGGATGCATAACCGCTCCGAGAGGAATGAGTGTAAGAACCCGCTGACGAACTGGTGCGCAGGGTAACCACGGCGTGATACTCATACACGGAGTCGGCTAGATGCTCCCGGTGTTGGGGAACGTAGCAGAAATTCGAAATTTTCCTACGTGTCACCAAGATCTATCTATGGAGAGACCAGCAACGAGGGGAAGGAGAGTGCATCTACATACCCTTGTAGATCGCTAAGCGGAAGCGTTCAAGTGAACGGGGTTGATGGAGTCGTACTCGTCGTGATTCAAATCACCAATGACCAAGTGCCGAACGCACGGCACCTCCGCGTTCAACACACGTGCAGCCCGGTGACGTCTCCCACGCCTTGATCCAGCAAGGAGAGAGGAAGAGGTTGAGGAAGACTCCATCCAGCAGCAGCACAATGGCGTGGTGGTGATGGAGGAGCGTGGCAATCCTGCAGGGCTTCGCCAAGCACCACAGAAGAGGAGGGAGAGAGAGATGCAGGGCTGCACCAACGAGAGATCGAATCGCGTGTGTTATGGGCAGCCCTAGGCCTCATATATATAGGGAAGGGGAGGGGCTGTGCCCCCTCTAGGGTTCCCACCCCCTAGGGGGGAGGCAGCCCTAGATGGGGATCAAGGATGGCGGCCAAGAGGGGGAGAGGAGAGGGAGGCGCACCAATATGGGCCTTAAGGCCCATATCCCTTAGGGTTTGCCCCCTTTCCACCTCTTAGGCGCCATGGGCCCTTGTGGGAGGCGCACCAGCCCACTAAGGGGCTGGTCCCTCACCACTCTTAGCCCACGCAAGCCTCCGGGGTTGGTGGCCCCACTTGGTGGAACCCCGGGACCCTCCCGGTGGTCCCGGTACATTACCGATAAACCCCGAAACTCTTCCGGTGACCAAAACAGGACTTCCCATATATAAATCTTTACCTCCGGACCATTCCGGAACTCCTCGTGACGTCCGGGATCTCATCCGGGACTCCGAACAATATTCGGTTACCACATACAAACTTCCTTTATAACCCTAGCGTCATCGAACCTTAAGTGTGTAGACCCTACGGGTTCGGGAGACATGCAGACATGACCGAGACGTTCTCCGGTCAATAACCAACAGCGGGATCTGGATACCCATGTTGGCTCCCACACGTTCCACGATGATCTCATCGGATGAACCACGATGTCAAGGACTTAATCAATCCCGTATACAATTTCCTTTGTCTATCGGTACGATACTTGCCCGAGATTCGATCGTCGGTATCCCGATACCTTGTTCAATCTCGTTACTGGCAAGTCTCTTTACTCGTTCCGTAACACATCATCCCGTGATCAACTCCATGATCACATTGTGCACATTATGATGATGTCCTACCGAGTGGGCCCAGAGATACCTCTCCGTCACACGGAGTGACAAATCCCAGTCTCGATTCGTGCCAACCCAACAGACACTTTCGGAGATACCCGTAGTGTACCTTTATAGCCACCCAGTTACGTTGTGACGTTTGGCACACCCAAAGCACTCCTACGGTATCCGGGAGTTGCACAATCTCATGGTCTAAGGAAATGATACTTGACATTAGAAAAGCTTTAGCATACGAACTACACGATCTAGTGCTATGCTTAGGATTTGGTCTTGTCCATCACATCATTCTCCTAATGATGTGATCCCGTTATCAACGACATCCAATGTCCATGGTCAGGAAACCGTAACCATCTATTGATCAACGAGCTAGTCAACTAGAGGCTTACTAGGGACATGGTGTTGTCTATGTATCCACACATGTATCTGAGTTTCCTATCAATACAATTATAGCATGGATAATAAACGATTATCATGAACAAGGAAATATAATAATCAATTTATTATTGCCTCTAGGGCATATTTCCAACACCCGGTACACCCGATATGTTGGGTCGTCACCGTGAGGGTACAGTCGACGCCACACGCTACGAAGGAGATGTGGAGAAGTGTAGGGCATCAGCCGCAACTGGCATGGATACAGCACCGGAGCCATCTACACTCACAACCATTAACTGGTTAGAAATAACAATAAGTCTAATGCATGCAATGCAGCATCTAGATGCAAGTACTAACGGCACTCAATTAGCAAACTAACTAACGTTTACTTCGCGTGTCAGGGTCTAGCGTATCCTATAGTCAGCGCGGCTCTGATACCAAGCATTGTGGCACCCCGGCTCAGAGCAATCGGTTTACCTTGCATTGCCAACCCAGAGATCATGTCTTCTGGCAACACACAACATCTTGTACAGAAATCACCGCTTTATTGAAACTAGCGGAAGCATAGTGTGACATTACATCAAGTTGCGAGGCCAAGCGGCACACTCGGTGCGGCTGAATAATATGTACATTATTTAGTGAACATAAAAGGGGCCTCGAGCATGACATCTACACGGCAGCGGAACAACGACGTAGCGGGACTCCATAGCACAGGGACACTGATGTGAACATGGTCTAGACACAGCAGCACTCCGATCCAGTTAGACTTTCCTAAAATCTGGTATAACACGCCAGGTCAGTACATTGAATGTACTTGCAAGGTCACAGCAAACCAAACCATAATGACAAACAATATCATGACATTTAATCAAGTTAAATGCAAACAACAACATGCTACTCATGCAGTGAAACCAAACTTGTGCATCGAGTCACTCGGACTCTCTTACCAACAAGTTGCCTCGCAACCGAGCAGTTCTCACGATGAATCACTAACAGAACCATACTTGGTTCAACTGGTTACCTTGTAACCAAGCAATGATCACTCCCGGATCACAAGTGATACCACAACAGTCAGTCTCACTGACATCATCATGATCCAACCAGTGCAATGCAAATAACTTAGTGTACAAGATTTATTTATGAAAGTTGATCCATGGTGTGACTTACTTATGAACTGGGCCCTTATCCGTAGGCGTGGTTCGATAGATTATTACACTCTGCAGAGGTAGCGCACTTTACCAACACCATGGAACCCATGGCCTCGCACTCCCATTTGGGTGGACCAATGGCATTCCGACAGAATTCTCCCATTGCCATGACACTCTTTCGGCCATTCTGACCAACTCCCCACTGGGCTTAGTCCTGGGTGACCGAGCCTACCAAAGGCAAAACAACCACCGTCATGGCAAATAGACAGTCCCAAACGGGGACAAGGTACCATAACAACAATAGGTCCACAAGGTTATGTCTGCTTACCGGGCCAGGGTAACACACGCCCATAACCTTCCCTCGTTGGAGGCACCGACAAAAAGGCATGACAATAGGATGACTAACGGCCTTCCCATACCAAGGCAAATGTGGTTGCACTTGTTAGCCTGATTTAGTGGCACCATGACCCGACCAACTTTATGTTCAAGTTCAATTATCATCAGGTTTAACTTGAGATAAAATGCTCGAGTCACTATATGCCACGCTTATGCAACCATATAGCATGCATCACATATCACTTAGGAACAACAGATCAACCTCATTCAAAGTTCTACTTGCACAAACTCATCTTTCAACATTTCTGGTCCTTACTTACTGGGCATCTAGATTAATCACTTTTTAGTTGGCATTTCTCATACGAATCTCATCATGCATATAAGGAAAATAATACCGATGCTCATATTACCATAGTCATGACAAACTCACTTAGTTCAACTACTCAAGCTATACCTCACTAGTTCAAGCATTCATTTCTGTTAACCAAGCATTTTGATCATGATAAACTAAATAACACAAGCATTATTTATTTTAATACTATATGCAAGGAATAACATATAAATTCAAGTAGAAAATCATGGATATTGCAAAGAAACCATGACAATGTTGTTGTGGCTTGCCTTAGTGCAGAGGAGCTTCACACTCCTCCTGAATGCCTTCAAGACAACCTTCACCTTCTGAAAATAAATCAAATGACAAAAAGAAAATATCAAGAACACTTCTGAAAATTACTAGAAATTCTTGGCAGCAAAGAAAAATCCCATCTTGGGTGTGCTGCTAGGATTTTCCAGTAAGAACAGGATGCAAAAAGAATCAACTCATTTGGACTTGTAGAATAAGAGTTACAGCTAGTCAAAGTTCTGGTCAAATTTGAACTAAATTTGAATTAAAAGAAAAACCAAAGGGGGTGACGTCGAAGGCGTAAACCGCCTGGGCGCCACCACTCATACCGCTTTGGCCGCGGCCTGAGTGTCTGACAGCGGGCCCCAGTGGTCAGGTCGGAGGGGGAGGGGAAGAGAAGCAGAGGCGGGCCGCGCGGCGACGGCGCTTTCTCCGGCGAGGAGTGCCCGGCGACGAGATCTAAGAGGATAGGGTTGTAGAGGAGATTGAGGCGCACCTGCCCGTACCCGTAGCATGGCTAGGGGTGGCCGGACGGGGTCGGAATGGAGCTCTCCAGCGGCGGCGGCAGTCGGAGCTCGTCGGAGATGGTGGTTCCGGTGAAGCAGGGCCAGTCCAGCAGCTCCAACGGCACCAGCACGCACCAGTGGACCACCATGAACACGCCGGAGTGGTCAGTGGAGCTCGAGCCGCTCTGGAGAGGGAGGGGGCAGAGTACGGGGATCGCCGGCGAGCTCGGGGCGGGGACGGCGGCCAGAGGCCTGCCCAGCCGGGCTGCGGCTTCCTATGGTTGTGTGGAGGTGTGCTGAGTGTGTGTGCAGAGAGAAACGAGCTCGGGGGAGCTCTATTTATAGGCGAGGCCGAGGCGGGGATCAAGAGCTCGCCGGAGCTCTCTGGAGTGTCGCCCGGCGACGAATGGCGTGAGTGAGAGGGGGAGAAGACGCCGGAGATTACACGGGGGCTGTAGACGAGCTGCGACAAGCACAGGAGCGCGTTATGCTACGAGCACAGGGGCACGGGCGCACTGTTGCCTTGGCCGCGCCGTGCCCATGCTCGCTGCGGCGAGCTCCGGCGTCGGCGAGTGCCAGGGTGGAGTTATGGAGGTGCAAATGAGGATAGGGGCGCGGTTTGGCAAGGTGCGGTGGCCGGGGCAGCGAGCACGCACGAAACAGAGACGTTGGCGCACCGCAGAGCGCGTCGGCCGCATGTCAACCCCCTTGGACGCTCGTGGTCACAACGTGAACTTTGGCATCAGGCTAAGCTAAGCGCAAACACCATGTCTGGCAGTTAGTCCTTAGTGGTTTTGGTTGTTTTGCACGGTTGGTTGGGTCACAGGTGAACTGTGGGAGTGGCTTTCTTCCTGGCAAGTTTCTGGACAGAAACTTATGAGCTTTACTGAGAAAATTTTAGTGAGAACTAAAGGTTGTGCTTTGGGGTTTAGCAATCTCTTAGGAGGGTAATCAAGCTCAGAAAAATCAGCCCCAAAAGATCAAGCAAAAATATACTTGCTGTGCAAAGTGACCATTCTGTCCAAAATAGAAATGATTTTCTAGAGCAAAAATATTACAAAAAGTTATGCAATTTTTTGCTCAGAAAGGTGCCCTAGGGTTTAAAGAATATTTATGAATTTATTAAGTATTTTTGGAGCAAGAAATCTAGGGGTTGCTTTGGAGCATACTTCTCTAAAGTGATTTTCAGGGAAGAAAATAAATATTTTTCTTTTATGAAGAATATTCCTTGGTCTTTTGTTGGAGTTTTTCAGAAAACGAAAGGTGAGTTAGAGATGGATGGGTCACTGGGGTGAAAATCAAGGGTAGGCCCAAGTATTCAAGTCCATTTGAATTGATTCAAAACTCCAAATCCAAAGCAAATGCAAATGAAAGTCCGAAGAAAGAGAGAAGGCAAATCTAGGCTGTCACAGACATGTAGCTAAACAATTTCCTTTCCCAAATGATAACGCCCACACGTGTGGCGTATCTGCACTTTACCCACACGCTTTGATCTCCGTCTATTATGCTTTGCGCGAATCTTGAAGGAATCTGTTGAAATTTCAGTGCCACGTAGGTATAGCGTGTTTGTGTGGGTGTTAGAGCGCTCGCCCACACGACTCGCGGCGCGTGGTTGCCAGTTGCGCTATGTGGGCGAACCAGTTCCCACCCACACAGTCATCATCCCGTCCACGTGCGTGTGGGTGAACTACTCTTCGCCCACACGACGCTCGCACGATGATAGATGACAACTGCAGTTGCGCATATGTGGCAACTAGGTAAACACACATGGCAACTATAATTCGTTGATAGATGGCAACTACAGTTGTGCGTACGTGGCAACCAGGTAAACACACATGGCAATTATGATTAACCATACATGGCATTGGCAACTATAGTTGGAGCAGACATGACAACTATATAAATGCACATGGCAACTATTGTTTGACCCATGTGGCAAGTAGTTAATTACACACGACAACTATGGTTTGATTACACGCGGTAATTATCATAAATTAGACATGACAACTATAGTTAACAAAAATAGAGAGAATTATATGCTTTTACAACTACATTTACTATCCCGGATAACTAAAGTTGCCATCCCCGGGGTAACTAAAGTGTCATCCCGTGAGTAACTAACGTAGCTGCGCCAGGACATGTGGATATATTTGCTTCATGCCACACACGCGGGATGAAGATGAATAATACTTGTTGGGCGTGTGGCACGAAATAGCTGCGCCCAACATATGTGGGCAATTCTAATATTCGACCACATATAGCCCGTGTGGGCTGCCTCCTGATTATGCCACACAGGACGAGTGGGCGGATTTCGAATATGCCACACGTATGGCAAATATCGACGTTCTTTTTTTTTCTAGTGTGGCAGCTGGACACAAAGACACGCTATAATAATATACGGCGATGCGCTTTAAACAGGGAACAAGTGTGGTGGCGCTCGCTAGCCACGTCCCTTAAATAAAGTGGCAACACTAACAAGAAAAAAAAGGTACGCGATTCAAATATTCTACCTATCACGTTCCCGCGAATCAACATGTAGTTGAGATAGTTAGGTGAACAGTGATATCTTCAACCCAACAAGGTTCAAATTCTGATGCTCGCATTATTTCTAAACTTATTTCAGGATCCCGGCAATGCTAAAAAAAACTATCACGTTTCCGGCGCGGCGCGTGCTTTCTTTACCGCGTGGTGGGGACGTGGAACTATCATCTATGGCACCGAGATCACTCGTGGTGGCCGTAGGGTCCGCGTCACTGCCACGCGCGTGAACGATAGGAAGAGACGACATACCTAGCATTTGCGTTCGTTTGACTGCTCCCTGGTGTGCTGATATTGCGGTTTAACAGGTCGGGTCCTGCTTTAGCGATCTTACTCTGATGTGAATGAACGAGACATCTCGTTTCTTTCAGATCGAGACAGAACGCCATGCGAACGAGGGTTATCTATCAAAAATCAATAAAGCTCTTTGAATCCCAAAAAGAAGGCTGAAAACTACTCTTCCAAGTTAATTAACTTAGGTTAGTTTTGGCGCCGTGATGGCTTTTCAAAAATCATTTTCTCTAAAATAAAAAACTAACACCAGTTGAAACAAATCCTCAACGATGTGCCGTCTCAGCTGCCCCTATCTTGTCTTCATGCCTAGACAAATAACCCGGCCGGTCCGTCGGTTTTGGTCTCCATCTGCCTCCGACTGCGACGCGGGTAGGCGGTTCAGGCCTCAGATCCGCTCCAACAAGGACGACCCGAACCCGCAGCGCAAACGAATCAAACGCGCGCACGGCACGCCCACGGTATACTTTGCCGTGTGGAGCCAGCCAGTCACACCCCCAACGCCTATCCTACCTGGCCACCTTCCCGTCAGCGATGCATGGCGATGGCGCCCTATATAAGCGACAGCCAGCATCCAAGGTGCTCCATCGGCCATCGCATATTCGCATTTGCACAGCCCCGTTCGCTGGCATCCAGATCACCCATTTCGTTCCTGCAATCATACAAGTGTTCGTCCGGCCCACAAGTTGGTTGAGATCAAGCCCTGCGCCATCGCCATGTCTTCGACGACGACGGCGGCATCCGACGTCGCCGGCGTCTGGTTCTTCGGCGAGCTCTCCGCCGCCCTGCGTGGGAAGAAGCGGCAGGCCGTACCCACGGTGAGCCACGCCGAGCACCAGCACCAGATGGGAGGGGCCGCTCATGGCAACAAGGCGGCCGCGGCGGCGGGGCCTTCCGTGGTCGACCGGAAGGAGGCCGGCGGCGGCGGGATGTCGGACGCGACGGTGTACCTGCTGCTCGACCGCTTCGCACCCAGTTAGCCGGTGTTCGCTCGTCTCACCCACCCCTGCTTCCTCGTGTACCTCGACTGTGTATGTAACTACGTTCTTGAGACATTTATGCAGAAACTCTGGTTGGACATGTGATTTCCCCTGTTCTGACTATTACCCGAGCAACCGGGGGATCAGAGCATCTCTAGCCCATACCCGCCAAAAAATAACTTTATTAATTCAAAACTCGAAGAATTCAAGTACGTATCGAATTTAATGGTTTTAAACTTAGTCATTCAAATTCAAACACAACATACGGTTCAAATGAAACAAGAATACAAATAAAAAATGATCAAAGCACAAGAGACAAGTGATATGAAGTAGCCAGCGGGGCTCAACAATATATCTTGGAGTTGGTTATGAGCTTCTCGGTTCTCGATTCTTCCGCGTGCTTGGATTCTACTGGGGGTGATGTTCTAGCTCTACCATGATAGCAGCGTAGAGGAACCGCAAGTTCTTCGCGTCATCCCTCTCATCCTTAACGATTATGTTGTACAAGATAACACACATTGGCATGACCTTTCACAGGATCTGAGGCTTCCAATACTCAAAAGTGCCACGGACAATCGCAAAGTGTTTTTGAAGCATGCCAAAAGCTCTATCACCGTACCAAAGTGTTTTTGACGACTCAAGTTGCTGCCGCGCGTACTCATCCGTCCGCGCGGCTATGTGAGGAAGGGCGGATGCTACAACTCCTCTTTTTTTGTCGTCCGAGGAGAGCACCGCCTCCGTCTTAACTCTTAACCGACAGAGCAGTGGACCATGACAGGCCTGGGACTGTGGGCGGCGGCACCACGATTTGTAGCTCTTCCGAGATCCTCCTATCGGGGAGAACCACCTGTTTGCCATTGTCGCACTTGCCCATCGCGACGATGTGCGGACGAGAGGAGGCAGCGGTGTGCAAAGTAGATGAGGTAGGGTTTGCACATACGGCCGGCCTGCTTAAATAGCCGGGGTAGACGGACCAGCGCCGCTTCAATCCGAACACAATGGCCGGAGTAGGCTTCTCCGTCGTTGCATCTGCATTGAAGTGGCTAGTCATCTGGTCACGTCGACCTAACTGTCATCAATGCGGGGACGAGGATCCTCTGTCGTACGACAGGGTACCATTCGACCACTGACAGGTGGGGCCGGCGGGAACTAGGCCCACATGTCAGTGCCCCAACAACATGCACCGTACGTCAGGGGAGCTATCTCCATCAATGCGGTAGGCTGCCGCCACGTCGCGCCTGCTCTGAAGCGACATGAATGCGCAGTAATGATTTTAGAGCGGAGCACGTGACAAGGGCTTTGGGTGAGACCGTGCAGCTGGACGCCAACATGGCACACATCCAGACACCCGTACAACTTCCACCGGTTTGCTTCCGGTTTATGGGAATTAAGGCGCACGGGCCGGTCCATGGACGCACGGGCCGGTTTGTGGGTCAGACCACACTGTCCAAATATTTAGAGGTGTTTTAATGCAAACATTGGAGTTGCCCTACACTTGGGACAGCAAAAAGGGATGGGGAAGGGGGGCGATGTCAGAGAGTCTGCTAAGGCCTTGTTGGAAGTCTTTAAGCACCGGTACTTATTTATAGCAGACACTTAATAAAGCGTCTTTTCTGTAGAAATAGGCACCCATGCTTCAGAAAAAATCTGATTTATTTTTCTAAGCACCTCCCTAAGCAACCATGCTTGTTTGTACATATATGCAGGAACGATAGTTGCACAACTTCTTTACCCCCAGTTCGACCATTGCCCGGAGGTCATCTTGACCGGTTGTATAGCAGTCAGCACGTACCTCCTGCTCGGGCACTTCATTGCAAGTACTTGACAATGTAGTTGCATTCTTTATTTTCTAGTACCTGTTGAGATGCTTCGAGCACACAAACAATTGTACAAGAAATCGGACATGCTACCATGTAAAGGAGATCGATAATGATACATACAGATGCAAGAATCAATCGGAACCAGGCAGGCATCTTGCCTCTCATTCTACGTGTGAACAACTAAACAAACAAACCATACAATAAATTACAAACAGAAGATGAGCTGGGAAAAAAGAACCAAAATGGGCAAAGCTCTAAAAAAAGGTCATCGCCGGAGAGGGAAATGCACAACTATTTACACCTCTTCTTCGTCTTCTGTCACACAATCAAAGGTCGCCGTCAGTGGGAGTAGGAGCTCGGCTCGTCGCCGCTGTATACCGTCTCGCTGGAGCCAAAAACAGGCTTCTCCTCCTCCCACTTGACGATCTCCCGGCCGTAGCGGATAGCAGAGCAGACAGACTGCTGGTCCAGGGCGTTCACGTAGGACACATAGAGCTTCCGCTCTGTGAGCGAGTGGAACAGCCTCTTGAATTTCACGCCGATGTAGTGCGCGGCCATCTGCGCCAGCGACGCGCCGTTCTGGCTGCCGCGCTTGCTTCTGCTGGTTCCGTCAATCAGATTGCGGCTTACCAACGGGGTGAATTCGGCAAACCAGTCGCATGCTGTTAGCGGGGATTTACCAATCTTCTGCTCTAGAAGATCAAACTTGGTCAGGAGTAGGAGAAAATTCATCTGCTCAAACGTTGGATGAAGGGCGATGCTCTCAAATAGCTGTCTGCTCTCTATCATCTTGTTCACAACGGTGCCATTTGCATCCTCGTAGTACTCGTCATAATCGCTAACCGCAACACAGAAGATGACAAGGCTGACATCATCGAACATCTGCAGCCATTTGCTGTTCTCCCGCAATCCTTTATTGTTTATTCTGATCAGCTGGTACCTGATAATAAAAGAGAAATTTTTATTGTGAGTATTACTATCACAGTTCTTAATAGTAATATAGGAATCCGACATAGAATGTAAATATATGGTGTCTTGAGCTGAACGAGATACTAAATGTACATGTGTGCTTTCCATTGCGACAGACATTTGACAAAATACCATGGAAAGCGGCCTCATGAAATCAGAAGGGAAAGACTAACAGGAACCCATGCATATATGCATTTTTTATTACATAATTAGCTAATGGTGCTGAAATATTGTAAGCTATGGAAAAACTACACGGAACACAAGTAAATACCAGATCATCCCTGCCTTTTGTGACAAAAGATTTACCTTAGCAACGTGTCATGTGGATCAAGCTCATCAGCAACCCGCACATCCAAAGCCAGCTGCGGGAAAGAGATATCTGTAGATGCTAATCCATCCGAGGATGTTATTCCATCAGCATAGAGGATATCAGTATCACAGAGCTCATATTCCGTTCGAGAAATATCAACCACCTGATAATTTCAAATGCACAAAGGCCAAAGAATGAATGATCACAATTGGACAACTAAATCACTACTAAAGAAGTCCAATATAGGAATGGATATGAAAACATCAACCCAAGTAAACGAGCAAATTTTTCAATAGAACAACAATAGTACCCTGTCAAGGAAGTAACTGGCAGCAAACGGAAGGAACGGCAGTTCATTTCTTCGTCTATATGTAGCTTGAATAGCAGGATCTTTCCATAGTTCCTCAACCAGTGGCGCATATTCACGACTAGCTGCAGGGAAAATATCTTCAAGATTACCCAAAGCCATGGCCTTTAGAATCCAATCCGAGAATGCTTTCAAGCGTGGGACAATGGAGTACTCAGTAACTTCTTCATCACAGAACCCCGACTCAGGACGCCCTGCAAAAAACATGTGGCTGTTAGGGTCAGTTCTAGCCAAACAGTTAGCATAGGATGTTGGAATAATCCAAACATAGCTATCGTGTGTTAGGGCTAAAATAGGAAAGTTTATTGAGTCCGGCTAGGATTAACAAGTGTGATCAAGCTTGCTGGAGATTAGTATAGGAAAGTGTATGAGTCCTAGTTAGTTCTCTGGATGTCTGTGTAGTATTACATGAGGGTTTCTGTAATAATCCGTGTAGGTCTAGGTGTTCAGGTTTGGGTCGGCTTGCTACGCGTATGCTGCTCCTATATATATATGCACGGTTGCGTGTGTTTTTTGTAACACCAGAGAGAAAACCAGAAAATCAATAAAGAGGAAAAGAGGGCACGACAAGAGCCCTTGGCTATCAGATTTCTTGTGTGCGCGTGTTCGTGTTTTATTGTAATCGATCCTATGGGCGAATTTCCAACATAGGAGTCTTCCACTTGGTTTCAGTTGCTTTACAAGGTACCATGAATCTAAGACTTATGTGTTTATTATGAAGCAGAACAAATGGTGGATAGAAATGATCATACCAGAGCTAGAAGGATCGTGTTGGCAGAGTTTTCTTCTATCAGCTAAAACTTCCTCTTCAAACCGTTCACGGCCTTCAAGAAGTATACCAATGTAGCGATATATGTTACTTTGTATGATAAGTTTGAGATCTTCACACTCATCCACAGAAAATGGTTTACTCTTGTATGAGAATTTAGCCTGAGATTCAAGAGATTCAGAATTAATTGCTAGTCTACAAGAGTATTGCAAATGACATTTGGCACTGCAGAAGATTTAGTAAGTGCACATGTGGATGTAAATCTTAATACTAATATAACAGTGTGAATACCGGTTGTAATTGGACGGTGACCTTAATGCAGCTAGTCAGCTTATCAGTTCGTGAACATGAACACAATAGACGTCAATAGCCATATGTACCTGTTTGAGTATGGTGCTTGTCCCTGATCCAACTAACAGAAGTTTCTGGGTCGTCCTTTGCTCCAAGTAGTCAGGTCGATTTACCACATTAATAGCCTCTTCGCCACATTGATTAGTCATTTTATTAGGAGTTGGCAATGACAGGACAGGACTAAGCAGCTTCACTATAGGCTGGTGAAAAGTGCAGATAAATTTAACTTTGGTCAGACTCCTCACGGGGAAATACAGGTCACCTAAGAAAAGATGAATTCTAGAACTACCTTATCCCAAATCTTTCCTTTAACAGTTTTTTGGCCTTCCTCTTGGTAACTCCCATCAGCATTCAACCAAAAGTGAGGTTTTCCAGCACACTGAACTCCTGCCAACTGAAACCAAAGATATATGTAAGGAAAAATGCAACTCACAAATCTAAAAATGAGGTAGGAGTAAATTAATTCCGAACCTTAAGTATTTGCAGCTCAGATTTTGTAATCTCACGACCATTTACCAAGATGCCGGTGCTCCCATTGCTTGCCTTTTGAACTAAAGCACCTCCAACATTTAGATTTGCGCTTATTATGCAATGGGGTTTGTGTCCCTCCTGTAACATTATCGAAGACGAGTTTAAAACCAGAGTTGTGGACGATATATATCATCAACATTTATGCGAAGAAGCAAGCAAAAATAATCATGCAATGATTGAAATTCTGAAATGGCATGTGCAGGATAAAAGAATGACATTTCTAACTTGAAATTCCATTTTCCCCAAAAAATAAGTCAGCACAAGCTATGACACCCAGACACTGCAATATTCCTATGTACTATGATGTACTCCCTCCGTTCCAAATTACTCGTCGCAGAAATGGATGTATCTAGAACTAAAATACATCTAGATACATCCATACCTGCGACGAGTAATTCGGAACGGAGGGAGTACTATTTTACATACATACTACTGCTAATATGTGCTAACCTTGGTGTGCAACTGTGTACTATTCTCAACTAGAAAAAGAAATGTAGCAACTTCTCCTGATTTAGGGACAATACCAACCACCATGATTCCTAGGATTTGATAATTCGTTCAAACCATGATAAGATCGTAAGGCATCATGGCTCTACCAACTAACTAAAAAAACATCAATATTCGAAATAGTCAACTAGATATTTGACAATATCAAAGCTCAACAGCACTATCCCTCCAGATCTTTCTACATATTTCCCACCAAGAATAATTAAATATACAGTCTCATGATTTTCATCCAATACAGAACCTACACAGCTCAATCATATCAGGCAACTATCCGGCGAAAACCCACGCAAAGACCCTAAAGGAGTAATCTTTCACTTCCAGTTTGCAGCATTGGCAAGGGCAACAAGCCAACAACCCATGTTCCACCTTTAATAACCATTAAATCTAAGCATTCAACAGAATATTCCAAATTACTCCACATCTCCTATGAGAAGTTCAGAACCATACACAGAAACCTCAAGGTGTCTCTTGCACCTCCAATAATCTACCCTGGCTTGGATCTCCGGTAAGGAAGCCGGCTAGGGGCACCGCCACGTGCTGCCAGCAAGGGCGCAGAGGGGAGCCGACTTGATTTTTTTTCCTTGATTATATTGGGATGAAGTTCTCCAAGATTACTTGGAAGCTGGCTTGTGGGAGGTTTAAAGCCCGGATCTCAGGATTTGAGGTCGAGTTTTACCTTCAATTCAATTTATTTATTTTCGTGGAAATTAATGATGAATTTAGAAGTTGGTGTCTTTCAGAGCTGAAAGCTCAGATTTAAGGCCAAATATAGTATCTGATTTGGGTTTTTTTTCCTAGTTGATTGATTGAAAACTCTAGTTCATCTAGTTGAAGGACAGTGTTCATTAGTTGGAAGCAGGGTCGAAAGTTGGGTAGTGGAGGTTGGACAGATTCATGGTTGAAATCTAGATGGATTTTTTTTTTTTTGAAAAATAAGGGAAACCTCCTGCCTGAAATCTAGATGGATGTCTAATAGAAAGTGAATGTGTTTGGGTAGAAACCCTCCATATTTTTGGTTGAAAGCTGCTTCTATTTTTTATGTGAGTGAGAATAGCAGGCACTGGCCGTTACAACGCTGTTGGAAAACCATTTGTCCATGTCCGCCGGCAAATGTGAAAAACGTAGGCCCTGTTCGGATCCTCTCCGCTCCCCCACTGCAGCTCCGGGAGCGGAGGGAGCGCGAGCACAAAAGCAGGGAGCGGCTTGAAACCAGCTCCTCGAGCGGAGCGGAGTTAAGGGACGGGAGAGCTTCCGAACAGGCAGGTAGTCGCTTAGCTCCAGGAAGGCACTAATGGAAATGTAGACGAATGCACTATCGATTGGCTAACACACAATTATGACATCATACTATAGGGTTATAGAGGCCACTCAAAATAGGTTCCTTACATCACGGACAAGACTGATAGACAAAGCAAACGAACAGATTAATTCTCGTGCCAAAACCTTGACTCACGTACCTTGCCCCAGAAGCCGGATACCTTGTCGTACCAATAGAAGCCAGGTCGGAGCCTGGAAGGAGGGCACGAGCATCCCTGCAGCAAAGCTAGCTCCTCCGGTGACAACTTAGCCCCATTAACGTAAATGTCCTCCGGGCGCAGCTGGTTCGCTGCGCATTCACGCTCGCTTCTCATGACGAGGTCCACCTCCGCCGCACTGATCAGTCGCCGCAGCACGCGTGAGCCTCGCCCCAGGGCATTCCGCCTCGACTCGGCCACGGGCCGCCCGATGCAGGACAAGCACTTGCGGCCCTCCGGCATGGACCCCATCGCCCTGAGCACGCAAGCCGAGCAGTACCGTGCGCCGCAGGCGAGGCACGCCTCCTTGTCCCCACGGCCCCAGAAGCCGCCTCCCTTCCCGCATCTGTAGCAGCCCCGAGACTTGGCTCCCGTTTGGTGGTTCCCCGCCTCGAAATGCGCCGGCGAGAGGGAGCCGCTGGATCGAGCGGCGGCAGGCAGGGCCTCGTCGGCGGTTTCGTCCTCGTCGTCGTCCTCCTCCTCCTCCTCGGATGAATCGAGGATGGAGCAGCTGGTCTCGGCAAAGGAGACGGTGGGCTGGTGGGGAACCGACGGCATCCCGGCCCCCTCCTCCTCCTCCTCCTCCTTGTCGTCGTCATCGGCGTCAGAGGGGGAGGAGGGGAGCTCGGCGGAGTGGTGCGCGGCGGCGTGGTGGTTCTCGATGACGGAGGTCGGGGAGTCGGCGACCGCCTGGGCAGCACCACCCCCCGCGGGGTCCCCGGAGGAGCGAGGAGGCCCCGCCGCGTGCTGCTGCGCGTGGATGGCGGAGCAGAGGGAGGAGGGGGTGAGGGGCCGCACGACGGGGAGCGGCGAGGAGCCGGTGGGCGGCGGCGAGGAGGAGGAGGAGAGGGCGGCGAGCGGGATGTGGGAGAGGTCGAGCGGGATGGCGCGCGGGAGGGAGTAGGGGAGCGGTGGGCCGTCGTACTCCGCCGCGAAGGAGTACTCGGCGTCGCCGGCGACGGCGACGGCGGAGGCCATGCGTGTCGGCGGCGGGGCGGGGCGGAGCACGAGGCTGGCTGGGGCTAGGGTTCGGGGAGGAGCGGCATGGGGGACGGGGGCGGGGAGGTGGGGAACCCTAGACGTGGGGAGAGGGGAAAGGTGGGGCGGAGAGAGTAGCTTTTTTGGAGCATGCGCGAGGGAGGGAGAGAGGATGGAGGAGGGAGGAGTCGTCGTGGGGAAGGAAGACTGCTAGCTGCTTTTGTCGTGCGCCGCGTCCACGGTGGACCAGTAGATCGTCGTCCCCTACCTGCTTCGACTGTGATGGGCTCTCTTTTTTCCTTTCTTGGTGACCTGCAATGAGTTCCATTCTTATTTTAGTTTTGTGGGCAGATTATACTATCTCAAGTTTTGATGCAAATCATAGTAGACTAGAATTTATCTTATTTGTATGGTGGATATAAGCAAAGCATTAGCTTGAAACTTCCTTGCAAATTTTTATTTTTTAAAAACTTGCATTGTGATTTTTTTCGGGCTTAAGCCCCTGCTCTCTAGTGGCATTGTAACAATGAAACCCTTGGTTCGATCGACATCAGAGAACGGGTTGTCGGTTCTCTTCCGCCCTCCGGCCCCGAGTCTACCTATCATGTATCAGAGTCCTAGACAGAAAACATGTCATGTCTCCCCTGTATGATAGCCAACGATTCGACTTGTCAAACGCAGAAGTCAAGTATGATACCATTTGCATAACCTGTGAAGTGTAGATATGATAAGACACCTAGAAGTTTATCATCGTAATTTATTCGGTGCACTAGATAACTTGCCTTCATCAGTTCTCACGTCAACACATTTTCGGTAATAAAATACTTGTTGATGTGTGTCGATATGACTAGTACAATTATTATTGCAATAAAATAGCCATTGTTTATAATGAGATGAACATGGCTTTTTGCGATATCTGAATCGACCACAAAGTAGTTCCACTTCTCCAAAAAAAACTCTTAGTTGATGGACCGGTTGGCGAGGAGCTCCTCGCCCTTCATGAGAATATCATCATTGGATGCATAATCCTTTTTCAAGGGACTTCTCATGAACATGTGGAAGTGGTTGGGCATGTATTTTGGGTATGCTTTAGCGTACATAAAGGGTCTAATCACCCAACCGATAAAATTAATCTTGATTAATATATACGGATGAAAATACTTTTTAGCCAGATTTAGGGTGTCTGTACTAATCTTCACTTTGTGATCCTGACAATGCTAGGAGCAGTAATGGGCATGTACTCAGGTCGTCAATGGGCAATAGGATAAAACTCAAAAAAAGAATAAGAAATATAACAATACAAGCACTCGCGCGAGGGTCATAGCATCCGTTGAATTGGATGTATATAGACACATGATGTTTGTATTTTCTTTCTGAATTGGATGTATATAGACATGTTTTAATATATTTGTTCACTAACTTTGGCTTATGTATGGTTCATATTAAAATATGCAAAACATCTTATATTTGTAAATGGATGGAGTACTATTTACGGCAATTGGACAATTAAGAATCAATAAGTATTCACTTAAGCGACATATTCTAAGTTGAACATCAATGACATGCCTTAGGTTAATAATAAACTAAACAACTGGGATTTTGACCTCGGTGTCTAGTTTTAAGCGCCCAGTTGAAAATGTTCTTAGATCCACTCACCGGGGGATGTTGGTGCGTGAGGAATTGATGTTTGTTTATTGACGGGTGGCTGGAGCCAATGTAGGGCCTTTTTCATAAGCATGTTCACAATGAAAACAGATCCTCTAACATTGATAAGGAATGTTAGAGACGCTAGAGTACCCTAATTTTTCTTCTTTCTATCCGTATGATTAAGACTAAAATGACTTAAATTAACTTGTAAATTGATGATCTATTGTGTACATTTATAGTAATTACATACAAACAAATTGATGATGAAATAAAATTAATTTTGAATTATTTATATCCATAGTAAATATCAACAATAACAACCCGTTAACTACGTATTAACAATCCCTAACTTTCCTTCTTTATTTTATACTAGAGTAGCACTGTAGCACCGTGACTTTTCTTCCGAATGTTAGAGGATTCGGTTCCGTTCACAATGTAGCAACGACAATTTGCTTTAGCCGTGTTGTCTAGGAATATGTAAACTGTATCCATCCAGTAGTAAAAAAGATGTAACGAGCCAAAAAACATTGACATGGTCAATCATGTGTCATGCACACTATGCTGTGTGGATCGTGGCTATGAAACATTAAAGCAAACATCTGAGTTCATGTGAGCCGTGCCCCGTGGATCGTGGCCGTAGCACGTTCAGGCGAGGAGCAGTATTTCAGAAGGAACATGCGCAATAATTACAAAATGACTAGCCATGCAACGCATTCAGCAACGAGCACTGTTCCGCAAGCAAAGCACGTGCGTGTTTTTCCTTTCTTTTCGCTTTCACAGCCCGAACCAGATTTTAAACAAAGGCGGCCCGTGCCGTGCCGCAACGGTCTGGACCCACCTGCAGCCCCCGGCCCATGGACCGCGACCACCCAACAGCGAGAGACGGGACGGACGGGCGACGCGCCACAGCGACTCAAGCGAGTGACCACCGTCCCCGGTCTCTGCCCAGCAATCCGGAGCGAGAGCGCGGGGCGAGGCGAGGCGAATCGACCGGTGGGCCCGCGGCCGGCGAATCTTCCGCGTGGGGCCCGCAAAAGGGGCCGAATGACTGACCAGACCGGTCCTGCCCCGACACGACCGGGCCGCGTCCTCCCTCCCGTACTCCTCCCGTGCCTCCACCGGCGGGCGTGGGACTGGTCGGTGGGTCCGGACACTTCTGGTAGTGGGGCCCACGGGATATTTTATGCCTGCGGGCGCGGGGGAATGATTTGCGGTTGGACCGGCCGTGCGTGTGCGTCACGGACGGGGAGCCAGCCGGTGGGTCGAGCGAGATTTTTTTTGGACAGGTCGAGCGGGAGATGGGCTCTGGAAGAACTCTCGTCGCTGCACTTGCACAAACATGGGCCGATGCTGCTACACTTCTACTTCTAGTGCACAGACATATTTTTATATCTCATGAATATTTTTTCAATAAATTGTGCGTTTTATGTTTTCATAAACACTTTATGTTATTTTTTAAAATGGTACAAATATATTTTTTATATGCTATGGTTTTTTAAATGCCCGAACAATTTTATACGTTTTATGAAGATTTTTTTAAATTTCATGAACATTTTGATTGAATGGTATGGATGTCTCTTAGATGTCATGAACATTTTTTTTATAAATGTGTGAATGTTTTGTTGTAAAAGTCATGAACATTTTGCTGAAATTGTGCAATTTTAAGAACCATTGATGATTTTTTTATACAGGCGGAACACTTTTTACAAACCTGATGATCATTTTTAGTACATGATGACCATTTTCTAAAATACATGAGGAACACACGATATTGTATCTAGATATGTTATGTCAATATACTTAATAAGAAAAATAGTGTATTTAACTACCACATGATAGTACATTAGACGTGGACATTACGTCCACTGAGGATGTATTTTTCCTAATATAGGAAATGAAAGAACAAAAAGTTCCCATGAAAACCACAATCACCCCCAGCCCCCCAACCCCCCCCCCCCACACACTTCTGGTCTTTTTAACTCTTTTTTAGGGGTTGCTCTTTTTAATGCACTAGATAATACCCCGCGCGTTGCAGCGGGAATTGGTTGAAATATATTTCAATGATAATCGACTGTATTGATCCCTAGCATTTGATAACCATCCTCACCAATGTGAAAGTAACATGTTATCGAATTATCTATAAAAGGGAACAATGTTTGGTTAGGAAATTAGAATCAATACAAATAACCACTACAATTAATTTGGAGCCGCATTAGTGACAAAATTGACATATTGAAATTGCAACGTATGGCAGAAAAATGAGGAATGGAGTCGACCAAAGAGGACGATGTGCAGAATTGCAGTCCCTGTGTACTTCTAAAAGAATATTGAAAATTGAATGACCTGGTGACCCGGTGGACTCATCTGTATGGGCGTTCCTTCTGGGCCAAAAAGAGAAAACCTCCACACCATGGTTGAGGCCTTGCCCGGCGGCACACTAATGTGTTCCTTCCATGATGAAAAGGAAAAAAAATGAAAATTAGATGACATGGTGGCCCGGTGGACTCATGCAAAAAACAAATACCTCCACACCATGGCTGAGGCCCTGCCAGCGATGCACCAATGATCAGAGTTCCTTCCAAGATGAAAAGAAAGCCAACTTCAGATTAGGGCATCTCTAACAGTTTGTATGTTAGCTTGTTGATAAAATATGCCATGTCATCAACCAACACCTTAACATACAACAACTCCAATGGAATGTATGTAGTTTGCCCAATAGGATGTGAAATAATAAATAAGGTTCTCTCTCATTCTACATTGGAGCTTGTGCAAAGGGTGTTGGTTCATGTACATACAACCTTTTTCTCTTCCCTCATTTATTATATGACACATCATCAAAAATTCTATGTGGCAAAATCTACCAACAACTATCTTACAACCATTGGAGATGCCCTTAGAAACCCATCAGCCGCTTGATTGTGCTGGAACCAGCCGGCAGAAATCGATCACCCCAATAGCTGCGCAGATACCTAGTCAAGACGGGGACAAACATGGGGAATGGAGGACCAACGGAGGTGAACATACCCCTAGAGAATCCCAGAGAGCCGCCGAGGCAAGCAGTCGTTCCCTGACGCAGAGATCGGCTCCCAGCCGCCATAGCGAGGGTAGAAAACTGGTGTTCTTTTTTCTGGGGGAGAGAGGGGTCGATCGCTTTGTGTTTTTTTTCAATGATGAAGAGATGTGTCCGTGGGTTACGACTGGAAGTGGAAATGAAGAGAAGGCAGGTGTACAGTCGAACGCTGGTGATGAAACATTGCATGTTAAGAGTCACAATACGTGCCATTCGGCATTGTAGAAATGGTAGAAAACAAAACGTTTGGAAACGAATGGGCTGCCATGTAGACATGGCAGGGTCGCTGAGGTGGATAGGTTGATGAGGTGGATTGGCTGCATGCATTGCTTAATGGGACGTTGATGTGGACGCTTAGCATGTTGAGAGAATTGGGACCAACTTCTTAAGAATGTAAGATGTGATGGCACTAGCAAGTCCTGGGAGAAAAGTGAAAGAATACAAAGATGAAAACTCTGACATACTAAAATACGAAGAATACTTGGCCATTAGAATCTGGCAACACCCTATTGGTCCCCACCTTGGTGCTAGGTAACTCCTCCATTAGAAAAAAACGGATTTGCTATTTCTCAGGTGCCTGAAATTTCTTTTCACGCCAGTTACTTTTTTCCTTCTTCCTTCCCTCTTGACCGGACCTCGTCGGAGAAGAATTATCCCCCCCCCATCTATATGAGGGTGTGAAGTCATGACCCTATTATCTATCTTAGGGGTGAGGGGGGGGTGTGTGTGCAGGGGATCGTCAGAGGTTTTCATGAGTGGTGCCGGGCTTAGAGGGAAGGCTGGGGTGTTGCCTAGCAACGGTGGCGGGGGAGGTTGAGGGGAGGGCGGGGTGGTGCGTGGTAGCGCCTGCCGGCCGCGGGTGGTTGAAACCGACGGTTAAGGCGGGGTAGCTTGAGCGTTCGGCGGGAGGAAGAAGATGAACAATACCTCAATCAATTCTGGGCGTTTGGATGAAGATATAGCGGTCCATATAAAAAGTGATTGACGCAACTGTTTTTTTCAAGCACATGACAAATAGAGTCTCCCTAGAAAAAAACATTTCTTCCTCCAAGCAACAACGTTTTCACCTAGCTCGATACTAGCATCCAGATGCACCGTCACCAGAGCCTATAAACATTCAACGGCTCTTTGGACTCTACATAGGCGAATGCTTGGTGGACATACCCTGTGGCAACGTGCGTGCCCTTGTTGCACTCGCTGATCTGAACCATGCCATGCCGCGACCTGTGAGTGTATAGAACATGTTTCCCGCGCGCATACCCGCGCGTCAGCACATGCTCGCTGTGCGCGAAGTGCGGCAGCAGGAGCTGCTGCGGCGGCCGCACGTTCATCTCCACGCGGTACCAGCGCCTCCACCTCTGCTCCCGCCTCGCGCTCTCCAGAACCCACACGTCCGTCCTCTCCAGCGCCGGCGAGTCGTGGATGATCGCCATG
Organism: Triticum urartu; assembly: GCF_003073215.2. NCBI lineage: Eukaryota > Viridiplantae > Streptophyta > Magnoliopsida > Poales > Poaceae > Triticum > Triticum urartu. Next base: position 71,835,896 of record NC_053026.1, on the reverse strand, counting down.
CCCAGCCTTCCGTGGACCTCCGCCAGGCGGAAGCGGCTGCCGGGCCTGGTCGGCAGCGGCACCGGCAGCGGCTTGACGGACGCGACGCGCTCGTGCTCGAGGTCGAACGACATGATCCTGTCGGTGCCCTGTGCGATCCAGTACGTCGCGCCGTCGACGCCGACGATGCCGGCCTCGAGGAGGCACCTCGCGCCGGCGCCGCCAACTGCCGGCGTCGCGACGTCGCGCCAGGACGCGTCCCCGAGCGTGAACACCTGCACGGTGTGGAACTCCCAGACTCCCCGGAAGCCGCACGGGACGTGTACGACCTTGTACCGCCCCGTGCTCTGGTGGTGCGCGAAGCCGTATGCCTCGTGCCACTTCAAGCTGGATGAACGCATATGGATGTCGGCCGCGCACGGCAACGGCGGGAGGAGGAGCCTCTCCCCGTTGGCCGGGTTCGCCAGCGCGATGGCGCCGCCGGGCTGGCTGTCGTCGCAGAGGCAGATCAGGCCGTTGCACGTGCCGACCACCTTCATTACCCGGTCCGCCCGGCTAGCCATCACCCGCTTAAGCCCACACTTGTCGTCAAGGACGTACGCTTCCCCTCCGCTGACGAGGAGGGTCCTGGCGCGGCTCCGCAGGTCCGTCGCCGTGCGCTCGTCGACGGCGTCACGCCATTGCCGGCACACGAGGCGGGATCGGCGGCGGGAGTTGGGCGGGAGCCGCAGCAGGATCTCCACGAGGACGTCCGTGGCCGTCGGGAATTCCACGACGCTGCAGCTGGTGCCCTCGTCGTCCATGGATTTCGCAGGTGGCCGATGCCACAGGTATCCACGGCGGTCTGTTTGGGTTGATTAATTTCGTTGTGTTTTTCTTGCTTCTTAACCGGATGTATATGTTGTGCATACGTGGTCCTCAAGTTTTCTGTAATTTCGATAGATCGGTACGTATTTATATCTTGTGCAGTTTTACGTAGTTTTTTTTTTAACATCAGTACAGACACAAGCGTTCATACATACACACATCTCTATGAACGCGCACATATACTCTATCCCTATGAGCACCTCCGAAAGACTGAGCTGTCATGTCATCTTGAAATTTACGAAGTCATCGATGGAAATGTCTCCTCCTACTGAAAATGCATTGCCGGAAATCCAAAAATAATGCGAGCACCAAGACTTAATCCTAGTGGGCTGGAGATACCACTATTTCTCTAACCATCTAACCACATGTTGGTTCACGCAGGTTTACGTTGTCAAGCCACGGTAGCATGCATAGAAACATGCATGGGCGTACAATCCGACATTCAACAGAATCCGTGTCATGGGGTAGCACAAACGAATGGTGTTCATCATGTGTGAATGAGTTTTTGGGTCACCTATTCTTTAGGTGCCTAAAAGGTTTATTGCCTAATCACTATCAACCTCCAGCACATACTCATTGATTGACACCCCATTCGACGGTGCAATGTTCACTTAATCAACACAACTAGACATCAGTTGCATTGATCTTGGATCACACCCCATTAGTGGCGAGAGCCCCTTTAATATGATGTGAAGGAACAATCGCGTTGCTTGAGTAGTACTCTTCAATCCTACTCCAAAACTAATCCACCTAATTTTAGGTAGAGAATACCAACCGAGTCGAGACATTCATCCAAACAAGGCGCAAATTGATGTCCTCTTGGCTATGGTAGTTCACCGACGGACCGACCTTATCTTCTTCATGCTTGCTTGGTGGCTCCACGGGCTCCTCGACCTCCTCCACTTAGGGATCATTCTCCCTCTCAGGATCATGCGCCATATGCATCGCTATGTCATCGAGGTCGAGTACATGCAATTCATCCAACTGAGACATTGTCACACACCAATTTGCAGCTCGTGCATGTGGCCCAAGAATCACATTGGCGCACTTGACGTACATGATATTCATAACACAAACATTTACTAAAAGAAGGTTTACCAAGCAATTGTGGCTTGTTTATTAAAGCAACACCATAATTGGCACTATAGCAGAGTTTAACGACAGCAGAAGACAAACTAAGTGGGCGCACGGACTTGGAGGGACAGCACTCCACAAGGAACTGACTAGAAAACTCTCCTAGCAAATGAACACTCTGACTTCACGCTAGTGGAAGACGACACCTTAGTTGGATCTGGTCAAAAAAACGAGATAGTGAGTACTTTGAAAGTAGTTGCAAGAACCAAATGGCATATTGAAGGAAATATGCCCTAGAGGCAATAATAATGTTATTATTTTATTTCCTTATATCATGATAAATGTTTACTATTCATGCTAGAATTGTATTATCCAGAAACATAATACTTGTGTGAATACATAGACAAACCAAACGTCACTAGTATGCCTCTACTTGACTAGCTCATTAATCAAAGATGGTTATGTTTCCTAACCATAGACATGTGTTGTCATTTGATTAACGGGATCACATTATAAGGAGAATGATGTGATTGACATGACCCATTCCATTAGCTTAGCACCCGATCGTTTAGTATGTTGCTATTGCTTTCTTCATGACTTATACATGTTCCTATGACTATGAGATTATGCAACTCCCGTTTGCCGGAGGAACACTTTGTGTGCTACCAAACGTCACAACGTAACTGGGTGATTATAAAGGAGCTCTACACGTGTCTCCAAAGGTACATGTTGGGTTGGCGTATTTCGAGATTAGGATTTGTCACTCCGATTGTCAAAGAGGTATCTCTGGGCCCTCTCGGTAATGCACATCACATAAGCCTTGCAAGCATTTCAACTAATGAGTTAGTTGCGAGATGATGTATTACGAAACGAGTAAAGAGACTTGCCGGTAACGAGATTGAACTAGGTATTGAGATATCGACGATCGAATCTCGGGCAAGTAAAATACCGATGACAAAGGGAACAACGTATGTTGTTATGCGGTCTGACCGATAAAGATCTTCGTAGAATATGTAGGAGCCAATATGGGCATCCAGGTCCCGCTATTGGTTATTGACCGGAGACGTGTCTCGGTCATGTCTACATTGTTCTCGAACCCGTAGGGTCCGCACGCTTAAGGTTTCGATGACAGTTATATTATGAGTTTATGAGTTTTGATGTAGCGAAGGAGTTCGGAGTCCCGGATGAGATCGGGGACATGACGAGGAGTCCCGAAATGGTCGAGACGTAAAGATCGATATATTGGACGACTATATTCGGACACCGGAAGTGTTCCGGGTGATTTCGAAAAAAACCGGAGAGCCGGAGGGTTACCGGAACCCTACTGGGAGAAGTAATGGGCCATATGGGCCTTAGTGGAGAGAGAGAGGGGCAGCCAGGGTGGGCCGCGCGCCTCCTCCCCCTGGTCTGAATTGGACTAGGAGAGGGGGGGCGGCGCCCCCCTTTCCTTCTCCCTCCCCACTTCCTTCCCCTCCTGGCGCGCCAATTGGGGCCGGCCGGCCTCCTCCCCTTGCTCCTTTATACACGGGGGCAGGGGCACCCCTAGACACACAAGTTGATCCACGTGATCATATTCTTAGCCGTGTGCGGTGCCCCCTTCCACCATAATCCTCGATAATATTGTAGCGGTGCTTAGGCGAAGCCCTGCGACGGTAGTACATCAAGATCGTCACCACGCCATCGTGCTGACGGAACTCTACCCCGACACTTTGCTGGATCGGAGTCCGGGAATCGTCATCGAGCTGAACGTGTGCTAAAACTCGGAGGTGCCGTAGTTTCGGTGCTTGATCGGTCAGGCCGTGAAGACGTACGACTACATCAACCGCGTTGTGCTAACGCTTCCGCTGTCGGTCTACAAGGGTACATAGATCACACTCTCCCCTCTCGTTGCTATGCATCACCATGATCTTGCGTGGGCGTAGGAAAATTTTGAAATTACTACGTTCCCCAACAGTGGCATCCGAGCCTAGGTTTTATGTGTTGATGTTATATGCACGAGTAGAACACAAGTGAATTGTGGGCGATATAAGTCATACTGCTTACCAGCATGTCATACTTTGGTTCGGCGGTATTGTTGGACGAAGCGGCCCGGACCGACATTACGCGTACGCTTACGCGAGACCGGTTCTCCCGACGTGCTTTGCACAAAGGTGGCTAGCGGGTGACAGTTTCTCCAACTTTAGTTGAACCGAGTGTGGCTACGCCCGGTCCTTGCGAAGGTTAAAACAGCACCAACTTGACAAACTATCGTTGTGGTTTTGATGCGTAGGTAAGATTGGTTCTTGCTTAAGCCCGTAGCAGCCACGTAAAACTTGCAACAACAAAGTAGAGGACGTCTAACTTGTTTTTGCAGGGCATGTTGTGATGTGATATGGTCAAGACATGATGCTAAATTTTATTGTATGAGATGATCATGTTTTGTAACCAAGTTATCGGCAACTGGCAGGAGCCATATGGTTGTCGCTTTATTGTATGCAATGCAATTGCGATGTAATGCTTTACTTTATCACTAAGCGGTAGCGATAGTCGTGGAAGCATAAGATTGGCGAGACGACAACGATGCTACGATGGTGATCAAGGTGTCACGCCTGTGACGATGGTGATCACGACGGTGCTTCGAAGATGAAGATCACAAGCACAATATGATGATGGCCATATCATATCACTTATATTGATTGCATGTGATGTTTATATTTTATGCATCTTATCTTGCTTTGATTGACGGTAGCATTTTAAGATGATCTCTCACTAATTATCAAGAAGTGTTCTCCCTGAGTATGCACTGTTGCGAAAGTTCTTTGTGCTGAGACACCACGTGATGATCGGGTGTGATAGGCTCTATGTTCAAATACAACGGGTGCAAAACAGTTGCACACGCAGAATACTCAAGTTATAATTGACGAGCCAAGCATATACAGATATGGCCTCGAAACACGGAGACCGAAAGGTCGAGCGTGAATCATATAGTGAAGGAAATATGCCCTAGAGGCAACAATAAAGTTATTATTTATTTCCTTATTTCATGATAAATGTTTATTATTCATGCTAGAATTGTATTAACCGGAAACATAATACATGTGTGAATACATAGACAAACAGAGTGTCACTAGTATGCCTCTACTTGACTAGCTCGTTAATCAAAGATGGTTATGTTTCCTAACCATGGACAAAGAGTTGTTATTTGATTAACGGGATCACATCATTAGGTGAATGATCTGATTGACATGACCCATTCCATTAGCTTAGCACCCGATCGTTTAGTATGTTGCTATTCCTTTCTTCATGACTTATACATGTTCCTATGACTATGAGATTATGCAACTCCCGTTTGCTGGAGGAACACTTTGTGTGCTACCAAACGTCACAACGTAACTGGGTGATTATAAAGGAGCTCTACAGGTGTCTCCAAAGGTACATGTTGGGTTGGCGTATTTCGAGATTAGGATTTGTCACTCCGATTGTCGGAGAGGTATCTCTGGGCCCTCTCGGTAATGCACATCACATAAGCCTTGCAAGCATTTCAACTAATGAGTTAGTTGCGAGATGATGTATTACGAAACGAGTAAAGAGACTTGCCGGTAACGAGATTGAACTAGGTATTGGATACCGATGATCGAATCTCGGGCAAGTCACATACCGATGACAAAGGGAACAAAGTATGTTGTTATGCGGTCTGACCGATAAAGATCTTCGTAGAATATGTAGGAGCCAATATGGGCATCCAGGTCCCGCTATTGGTTATTGACCGGAGACGTGTCTCGGTCATGTCTACATTGTTCTCGAACCCGTAGGGTCCGCACGCTTAAGGTTTCGATGACAGTTATATTATGAGTTTATGAGTTTTGATGTAGCGAAGGAGTTCGGAGTCCCGGATGAGATCGGGGACATGACGAGGAGTCCCGAAATGGTCGAGACGTAAAGATCGATATATTGGACGACTATATTCGGACATCGGAAAGGTTCCGAGTGATTCGGGTATTTTTCGGAGTACCGGGTAGTTACGGGAGAAGCAATGGGCCTTGATGGGCTTTAGTGGGAAGAGGAGAAAGGGCCAAGGGGCTGCTGCGCCCCCCTCCCCTCTGGTCCGAATTGGACTAGGGAAAAGGGGGCCGGCCACCTCTCCTTCTCCTCCACTTCCTTCTCCCTTCCTCCCCTCTTGGTGGACTCCTACTAGGACTTGGAGTCCTAGTAGGACTCCACATCCTGGCCGCACCAATTGCCTTGGCCGGCCTCCTCCTCCTCCATCCTTTATATACTGAGGCAAGGGGCACCCCATAGACACAAGTTGATCCACGTGATCTTATTCTTAGCCGTGTGCGGCGCCCCCAGCCACCATAGTCCTCGATAATATTGTAGCGGTGCTTAGGCGAAGCCCTGCAGCAGTAGTACATCAAGATCGTCACCACGCCATCGTGCTGACGGAACTCTTCCCCGACACTTTGCTGGATCGGAGTCCGGGGATCGTCATCGAGCTGAACGTGTGCTAAAACTCGGAGGTGCCGTAGTTTCGGTGCTTGATCTGTCGGGCCGTGAAGACGTACGACTACATCAACCAAACGCTTCCGTTGTCGATCTACAAAGGGTACGTAGATCACACTCCCCTCTCGTTGATATGCATCACCATGATCTTGCGTGTGCGTAGGAATTTTTTTGAAATTACTACGTTCCCCAACATATAGTAGATATGATCAACATAGCGATGTTCACCAATGAAACTACTCCATCTCACGTGATGATCGGACATGGTTTAGTTGATTTGGATCACGTAATCACTTAGAGGATTAGAGGGATGTCTATCTAAGTGGGAGTTCTTTAGTAATATGATTAATTGAACCTAAATTTATCATAAACTTAGTACCTGATGGTATCTTGCTTGTTTATGTTTGATTGTAGATAGATGGCCCGTGCTGTTGTTCCGTTGAATTTTAATGCGTTCCTTGAGAAAGCAAAGTTGAAAGATGATGGTAGCAATTACACGGACTGGGTCCGTAACTTGAGGATTATCCTCATTGCTGCACAGAAGAATTACGTCCTGGAAGCACCGCTGGGTGCCAGGCCTGCTGCTGGAGCAACACCAGATGTTATGAACGTCTGGCAGAGCAAAGCTGATGACTACTCGATAGTTCAGCGTGCCATGCTTTACGGCTTAGAATCGGGACTTCAACGACGTTTTGAACGTCATGGAGCATATGATATGTTCTAGGAGTTGAAGTTAATATTTCAAGCAAATGCCCGGATTGAGAGATATGAAGTCTCCAATAAGTTCTATAGCTGCAAGATGGAGGAGAACAGTTCTGTCAGTGAGCATATACTCAAAATGTCTGGGTATAATAATCACTTGATTCAATTGGGAGTTAATCTTCCAGATGATTGCGTCATTGACAAAATTCTCCAATCACTGCCACCAAGCTACAAGAGCTTCGTGATGAACTATAATATGCAAGGGATGAATAAGACTATTCCCGAGCTCTTCGCAATGCTGAAAGCTGCGGAGGTAGAAATCAAGAAGGAGCATCAAGTGTTGATGGTCAATAAGACCACTAGTTTCAAGAAAAAAGGCAAAGGGAAGAAGAAGGGGAACTTCAAAAAGAACAGCAAGCAAGTTGTTACTCAAGAGAAGAAACCCAAATCTGGACCTAAGCCTGAAACTGAGTGCTTCTACTGCAAGCAGACTGGTCACTGGAAGCGGAACTGCCCCAAGTATTTGGCGGATAAGAAGGATGGCAAGGTAAACAAAGGTATATGTGATATACATGTTATTGATGTGTACCTTACTAATGCTCGCAGTAGCACCTGGGTATTTGATACTGGTTCTGTTGCTAACATTTGCAACTCGAAACAGGGACTACAGATTAAGCGAAAATTGGCTAAGGACGAGGTGACGATGCGCGTGGGAAATGGTTCCAAAGTCGATGTGATCGCGGTCGGCACGCTACCTCTACATCTACCTTCGGGATTAGTATTAGACCTAAATAATTGTTATTTGGTGCCAGCGTTAAGCATGAACATTATATCTGGATCTTGTTTGATGCGAGACGGTTATTCATTTAAATCAGAGAATAATGGTTGTTCTATTTATATGAGTAATATCTTTTATGGTCATGCACCCTTAAAGAGTGGTCTATTCTTATTAAATCTCAATAGTAGTGACACACATATTCATAATGTTGAAATCAAAAGATGCAAAGTTGATAATGATAGTGCAACTTATTTGTGGCACTGCCGTTTGGGTCATATCGGTGTAAAGCGCATGAAGAAACTCCATACTGATGGGCTTTTGGAACCACTTGATTATGAATCACTTGGTACTTGCGAACCGTGCCTTATGGGTAAGATGACAAAAACACCGTTCTCCGGTACTATGGAGAGAGCAACAGATTTGTTGGAAATCATACATACAGATGTATGTGGTCCGATGAATGTTGAGGCTCGTGGCGGATATCGTTATTTTCTCACCTTCACAGATGACTTAAGCAGATATGGGTATATCTACTTAATGAAACATAAGTCTGAAACATTTGAAAAGTTCAAAGAATTTCAGAGTGAAGTTGAAAATCATCGTAACAAGAAAATAAAATTCCTGCGATCTGATCGTGGAGGAGAATATTTGAGTTACGAGTTTGATGTACATTTGAAACAATGCGGAATAGTTTCGCAACTCACGCCACCCGGAACACCACAGCGTAATGGTGTGTCCGAACGTCGTAATCGTACTTTACTAGATATGGTGCGATCTATGATGTCTCTTACTGATTTACCGCTATCGTTTTGGGGTTATGCTCTAGAGACGGCCGCATTCACGTTAAATAGGGCACCATCAAAATCCGTTGAGACGACGCCTTATGAACTATGGTTTGGCAAGAAACCAAAGTTGTCGTTTCTGAAAGTTTGGGGTTGCGATGCTTATGTGAAAAAGCTTCAACCTGATAAGCTCGAACCCAAATCGGAGAAATGTGTCTTCATAGGATATCCAAAGGAAACTATTGGATACACTTTCTATCACAGATCCGAAGGAAAAACTTTTGTTGCTAAATTCGGAAACTTTCTAGAGAAGGAGTTTCTCTCGAAAGAAGTGAGTGGGAGAAAAGTAGAACTTGATGAGGTAACTGTACCTGCTCCATTATTGAAAAGTAGTACATCACAGAAACTAGTTTCTGTGACACCTACACCAATTAGTGAGGAAGCTAATGATGATGATCATGAAGCTTCAGAACAAGATACTACTGAACCTCGTAGATCAACCAGAGTAAGATCCGCACCAGAGTGGTACGGTAATCCTGTTCTGGAAGTCATGCTACTAGATCATGATGAACCTACGAACTATGGAGAAGCGATGGTGAGCCCAGATTCTGCAAAATGGCTTGAAGCCATGAAATCTGAGATGGGATCCATGTATGAGAACAAAGTATGGACTTTGGTTGACTTGCCCAATGATCGGCAAGCAATTGAGAATAAATGGATCTTTAAGAAGAAGACTGACACTGATGGTAATGTTACTGTCTACAAAGCTCGACTTGTCGCAAAAGGTTTTCGACAAGTTCAAGGGATTGACTACGATGAGACCTTCTCACCCGTAGCGATGCTTAAGTCTGTCCGAATCATGTTAGCAATTGCTGCATTTTATGATTATGAAACTTGGCAGATGGATGTCAAAACTGCATTCCTGAATGGATTTCTGCAAGAAGAGTTGTATATGATGCAACCGGAAGGTTTTGTCGATCCAAAGGGAGCTAACAAAGTGTGCAAGCTCCAGCGATCCATTTATGGACTGGTGCAAGCCTCTCGGAGTTGGAATAAACGCTTTCATAGTGTGATCAAAGCATTTGGTTTTGTACAGACTTTTGGAGAAGTCTGTATTTACAAGAAAGTGAGTGGGAGCTTTGTAGCATTTCTGATATTATATGTAGATGACATATTACTAATCGGAAATGATATAGAATTTCTGGATAGCATAAAGGGATACTTGAATAAGAGTTTTTCAATGAAAGACCTCGGTGAAGCTGCTTACATATTGGGCATTAAGATCTATAGAGACAGATCAAGACGCTTAATTGGACTTTCACAAAGCACATACCTTGACAAAGTTTTGAAAAAGTTCAAAATGGATCAATCAAAGAAAGGATTCTTGCCTGTGTTACAAGGTGTGAAATTGAGTAAGACTCAATGCCCGACCAATGCAGAAGATAGAGAGAAAATGAAAGATGTTCCCTATGCTTCAGCCATAGGCTCTATCATGTATGCAATGCTGTGTACCAGACCTGATGTGTGTCTTGCTATAAGTCTAGCAGGCAGGTACCAAAGTAATCCAGGAGTGGATCACTGGATAGCAGTCAAGAACATCCTGAAATACCTGAAAAGGACTAAGGATATGTTTCTCATATATGGAGGTGACAAAGAGCTCATCGTAAATGGTTACATTGATGCAAGCTTTGACACTGATCCGGACGATTCTAAATCGCAAACCGGATACGTGTTTACATTAAACGGTGGAGCTGTCAGTTGGTGCAGTTCTAAACAAAGCGTTGTGGCGGGATCTACATGTGAAGCGGAGTACATAGCTGCTTCGGAAGCAGCAAAACGAAGGAGTCTGGATGAAGGAGTTCATATCCGATCTAGGAGTCATACCTAGTGCATCGGGTCCAATGAAAATCTTTTGTGACAATACTGGTGCAATTGCCTTGGCAAAGGAATCTAGATTTCACAAGAGAACCAAGCACATCAAGAGACGCTTCAATTCCATCCGGAATCTAGTCCATGTGGGAGACATAGAGATTTGCAAGATACATACGGATCTGAATGTAGCAGACCCGTTGACTAAGCCTCTTCCACGAGCAAAACATGATCATCACCAAAGCTCCATGGGTGTTAGAATCATTACTGTGTAATCTAGATTATTGACTCTAGTGCAAGTGGGAGACTGAAGGAAATATGCCCTAGAGGCAATAATAATGTTATTATTTTATTTCCTTATATCATGATAAATGTTTATTATTCATGCTAGAATTGTATTATCCAGAAACATAATACTTGTGTGAATACATAGACAAACCAAACGTCACTAGTATGCCTCTACTTGACTAGCTCATTAATCAAAGATGGTTATGTTTCCTAACCATAGACATGTGTTGTCATTTGATTAATGGGATCACATTATTAGGAGAATGATGTGATTGACATGACCCATTCCATTAGCTTAGCACCCGATCGTTTAGTATGTTGCTATTGCTTTCTTCATGACTTATACATGTTCCTATAACTATGAGATTATGCAACTCCCGTTTGCCGGAGGAACACTTTGTGTGCTACCAAACGTCACAACGTAACTGGGTGATTATAAAGGAGCTCTACAGGTGTCTCCAAAGATACATGTTGGGTTGGCGTATTTCGAGATTAGGATTTGTCACTCCGTCGGAGAGGTATCTCTGGGCCCTCTCGGTAATGCACATCACATAAGCCTTGCAAGCATTTCAACTAATGAGTTAGTTGCGAGATGATGTATTACGAAACGAGTAAAGAGACTTGCCGGTAACGAGATTGAACTAGGTATTGAGATATCGACGATCGAATCTCGGGCAAGTAAAATACCGATGACAAAGGGAACAACGTATGTTGTTATGCGGTCTGACCGATAAAGATCTTCATAGAATATGTAGGAGCCAATATGAGCATCCAGGTTCCGCTATTGGTTATTGACCGGAGACGTGTCTCGGTCATGTCTACATTGTTCTCGAACCTGTAGGGTCCGCACGCTTAAGGTTTCGATGACAGTTATATTATGAGTTTATGAGTTTTGATGTACCGAAGTTAGTTCGGAGTCCCGGATGTGATCACGGACATAACGAGGAGTCTCGAAATGGTCGAGACATAAAGATTGATATATTAGACGGCTATATTCGGACACCGGAAGTGTTCTGGGTGATTTCGGAGAAAACCGGAGAGCCGGAGGGTTACCGGAACCCTACCGGGAGAAGTAATGGGCCATATGGGCCTTAGTAGAGAGAGAGAGGGGCAACCAGGGTGGGCCGCGCGCCTCCTCCCCCCTGGTCCGAATTGGACTAGGAGAGGGGGGGGGACGGCGCCCCCCTTTCCTTCTCCCTCCCCATTTCCTTCCCCCTCCTAGTAGGAGTCCTACTCCTACTAGGAGGAGGACTCCTCCTGGCGCGCCAATTGGGGCCAGCCGGCCTCCTCCCCTTGCTCCTTTATATACGGGGGCAGGGGGCATCCCTAGACACACAAGTTGATCCACGTGATCATATTCTTAGCCGTGTGCGGTGCCCCCTTCCACCATAATCCTCGATAATATTGTAGCGGTGCTTAGGCGAAGCCCTGCGACAGTAGTACATCAAGATCGTCACCACGCCGTCGTGCTGACGGAACTCTACCCTGACACTTTGCTGGATCGGAGTCCAGGGATTGTCATCGAGCTGAACGTGTGCTAAAACTCGGAGGTGCCGTAGTTTCGGTGCTTGATCGGTCGGGCCGTGAAGACGTACGACTACATCAACCGCGTTGTGCTAACGCTTCCGCTGTCGGTCTACAAGGGTACATAGATCACACTCTCCCCTCTCGTTGCTATGCATCACCATGATCTTGCGTGTGCGTAGGAAAATTTTGAAATTACTACGTTCCCCAACACATATATCACTAAGCAAAGAAAACCATGGTACATCACATTATCATAACCATTCTAGCTATCATGGCAGAGCAATTTTAACAGACTTTATCTAGTAAGTAATATGAAGATAAAGCATACAAATATATGGGTATAACATTTTAAGTGTTTCTGATGATCCTACCAAGATGATAACCATATTCTCTTGATCACGCCGAGATCATACCAAAACTCTCATGGTCTTCGAGACCAACATTTCTCATGATCCCCAAGATCAACATTTCCATAGCTATTCCATGGTGCTGAGGGGGCGGCGGTTCCATTCTTGCTACAATCGGTGTGTTTGGCACCATGCGGCAGCGGAGGCAGGAAGAGGAGTGGAGCCGTGGGCGGGAAGAGGAGGGGAGGCGGAGGCAATCTTTTATTCATAAGTAGATGCGGCTGCTCAAATTTGAGTTAGAGGGACAAAGTTTGAGGCATAACTACTCAAAATATTTGTTGAAATATTTGTCGAATATTATGTTTTCGAGTTGGGCTACAGTTCGACCTGTAATTACCAGTGGGTTACGTGTTTGAGTCGGGCATGCGTAACCCGGGCTTATTATTGATAGGCACTGGGTGTAGCCTAATAGACTAGACATAAGTTGTAGGCCAAGACAAAGATCACGAGAGGGACGGTTCAGGCGCCCGTGGCAGGGCTGGCCGGACGGGTGCATGACAAGTGGTTGGCACACCGTCTGGTGGTCTCAAAAGTCTTATCGTCGATCTGCATCGTGTGATTTTGTACATGAGGAGGTGCGCTCGTAATCATGCCCTGTGATTAGCTATGATAGTGAACCTTGGTATATAATCTCGGTGCCGTGCTCGTGCTTGTGTGATTTTCCTGTACGGATCAATGTGTGCTTCGGATTATCCTAACAAGTTTGAGGAGTTAATCATTTGAGGGATCAGTTACCTAGGCTTAACCGCTCAAAATGTAATCTCTTCAAGAGTTAAATTTTCAGGGTTTGGTTAGAGATGCCCTTGTGTCCAAAGCCGAAAGAGCTTATCACTTATGTTAGAATATGAATAAACCTATAACTTAAATTTGAGTTAACTACACTTCCATGTTTTGACAGTTTTCATAGTCTATTTCCTGTTGTTAGTTTTGTTAGTCTTGCATCGGTCATTATAATATTGGGTCTTTCTAGGTCTTAGTCGACTTAGACTTCGCGAAGTCTAAGTCGATTGATGACATCAGCATGTGGACAAACCAGGCTTGTTTTATTCCTAGAACTGTTTGTGTGTTTTTGACGTTACGGGCTGCCTTTGTATTTCTAGTGGGCCTTTGTCACCTTTTCCAATGTGAACGTTGCTTTGTTGCCAAATTTTTCCCTCTTCCTTGTGCTTGGGCTGTACGACACACTTATATGTGTGTTTCGCTATGCAGCTACAACCTCAACAATTATAAATAAAAAACTACAACCTCAAGTCCTCAACAAGTGAGGCAACTTTTTTTGTGTTCAAATCGTTCCATTTGTTTTTGTCAGAACTTGTATATGTAGTATGGTGCTTGTAGTTTTTTTTTCTAGATGGGCATGCAACTTATTGTCATTTTTCATTCGAGGAAAATACAAGGATTCAAACACAAGAAAATATATTGACGAAAATAATAAATTTGATGAGTACACAAGCAATGGATAAAAATAAATAAAATGAAGACAAAAATAATAAAAGACGCCTACCGAGCACCCTCCGCCCACACCCCCACGTGTGCCTTCTAGTTGTGTGCTTATGTCGCTTGTGGTTGCATGCGGTGTGAAGTATATGCGGCTACACGCGTAGCAGACATGCAGCTAGGTTGCACGTTTGCAGTATCAAAATTTTAGAAAACAGTATAAAATAAAAGATAAAAGAAGAAAAAACATCACTAAATTTCAGTTGAGTTGAACACATGAAGTTACAGTCGAGGATGATTGTGCAACCACATGGCAATATTTCAAATTTTTAGAAAACTTACTATTTAATATAAATTAAAAATAAAAATGTAGTAAGAATCGTACAACTAGCAAAGAGAAAGGATAAAAAAACATGAAAAATTGTTGCATTTGCATTTGCCCCCTTCCCATGACAAAACGGACACAAAGTTGTAGTCGGGGCAACACTTACAGTTGTATGCCTAGTGACAAACATGCAACTTCCCCTCCCGACAAAACACCGTAGTTTCGGACATGCAATTGGCCCACCCCCTCTCCCGCCTCCCCCACCGACAAAACAAAGGTCTAGTTGCAACCACGTTGGGGGACATGCAGTCTCGGTCGGGTGCGGCGCTTGCAGTTGCGAGGATATTGTCGGGCTTGCAACTGGTCCGCCCCCTCTACCGGCGCCCCCTCTGACAGAACAAAAAAATTCCAGTTGCGGTCGGCTGCGACACTTGCAGTTGCATGCCTAGAGTCGGACATGCAACTGGCCCGCCCCTCTGTCAATACAAACGTCCAGTTGCAACCATGATGGGGGACATGCAGTTGCGGTCTGGTGCGGCGCTTGCAGTTGCGGGGCTGTTGTCGGACTTGCAACTGGCCCTTCCCCTCCGAAAGAACAAAAAAGTCCACTTGCGGTCGGGTTACAAGACATGCAGTTGCAGATGGGGCACGACAATCAGAGTTGCGTGCCGGGTTGCATACATGCAACTCCACACTCACCCCACCCACACACAGAATAACACATAGTTGCATTACGAGGCGATACTTGCAGTTGCATGGCTAGTATCAGACATGCAATTGTCCCTCCCCGACAAAACAATACAGAGTTGCAATTGCGTTGAATACTTGCAGTTGCAGTTGGGACGGGACACTTCCAATTGCATGACTAGTGATACACATGCAATTGTCCTCTCGACAAAACACCATAGAGTTGCAGTTGTGTTTGAATACATGCACTTGCAACCCGGGCACGACAAATCAGCGTGCATAAACCCCCCCGACAAAACAACACATAGTTGCATTACAGGGCGATACTTGCAGTTGCATGGCTAGTATCAGACATGCTATTGTCCCTTCCCAAAAAACAATACAAAGTTGCAAATTGTGTTGAAGACTTGTAGTTGCAGTCCCCCCCCCCCCCCCCCCGACAAAACAACACATGGTTGCATTACGGGGCGATACTTGCAGTTGCATGGCTAGTATCAGACATGCAATTGTCTCTTCCCGACAAAACAATAAAAAGTTGCAATTGCGTTGAAGACTTACAGTTGCAGTCAGGACAAGACAAGACACTTGCAATTGCATGCTAGTTCCAAGCATGCAACTGCCCTCCCGATGGAACATCATAGAGTTGTAGTTGGCGGCACTTGGAGTTGTGTGCCTAGTGATAGACATGCAACTACCACATCTTCCGATAAAACACCAAAGAGTTACAATCGCGTTGAAGATGTGCGGCTGTACTTAGGGGTGACCCTTGCTAGCTACTCCCTCCCCAACAAAAACACCACTGAGTTACGATCATGTTGAAGACATGTAGCAATAGTCGGGGCCGATTGTGCAACCAGATGGCGACATTTCCAATTTTCAAAAGTGAAACATTTATGTAATAAAAAATGAATAAAAAAGGTAGCAAGAAAAAGGTTTGAAAAGAGCAATAAAAAGAAAGAAAGAAACACCTCATCGACGGGGCAAATTGCATGAAAAACAAAAAAAAAATTGAATATCCCACTGGATGTCGACTTCCATGTGGATGGGAAAAAGAAAGTACAAAAACTATAAAATAAAATAAAGTTAAATAATAAAATTCCCCATATTATGCGTGTTTCGATCTCATCGCCAAACAAGTCTCGTCATAGTTGCGGACACGTTTTACTCCTTGAGCTGCACGTAGTTTTGGATGCAGGCAATTGCATATGTGTTGCACCCTCGTAGTTGCATGGATTCCGATAATTCTAGTTGTACGCAAGGGGAATAAGAGTTTTTGTGACAAATAAAAAGAAAAGGCAAAAGTTTTTCTGTCAACCTGACGTACGAAAAATAGGGCATATCAACATTACGAAAATATATTGCTGGGTAATACATGAATGAAACAAATTTTTTTTACAAAAAAGAACAGGTAACATACAAACAAACAAAAAATCCATGTACAAAAAAGAACAGGCAACATACAAATAAACAAAAAATCCATGTCCAGAAGACATCAATAAGCGAGTGTAAAATTCTTCATGCATGTAAAAAAAGTCTGTTCTACAAAATTTAGATGTTCCGTATTGCCAAAAGATAAAAAGAAATTACAAGTAAACCATTTTAATAAAAACAAATTGATGATTATATACACTAAAATAGAAAAGGAAAAAAAATTTAAAGTACATGTATATACGAGAGTGGGCTGCGCTAGCAAGTTTCCTTCTTGTGGTAGACAAAAGCAAAACAACGGAAAAGGCCATCCAGCCGCTGGCCAGCCGCGCGTAGCCTTTTGCGGCAAAAAAACAAAAAGGAACTGGGCTGGTCGCGTCTTAACAGGCCGAATTGATACAAGACACTATACAAACGTGAATCTTGAAGCGACAAACATCGCTCAGATTTCACGAAGTCTCAGTCGACTGATTTTTAGCATCTCCGTATAATATTTTTCTTTCCTCACAAACGGAGGTTATGGTGAAGTATGACACCTTTGAATTAGAGAACCGAATTGTATGTGCCCCTAAAAGATTGTTGAGAGCTCATATACACACTTCTCATTTATACCATGTCACTGACTCTCCAGCTACGATCTTCCTGGGACATTGTATTTCGACAGTGCAGAAAAACTATGGTCGACTGCTTCTGCTATGAAGTACTTTCTGAGAGAACTTCCATCTTGCCATGCACTCATCCCCATCCTCGCCGGCGGAGGTTGACGACTTTCGAATTGTGGTGAATTCTGGTGTAAAATCAGAATTTAAACTGCCAAAACGTCTTACATTCTGGTGTTGAATTAGAATCGACAAAAGATGTAACAACATTCCTCCTCTTGGTTCTGTGAATTTTTTTTATGTGATAATACACCCTTATAAGTGTTCTATTTTTCCGTGATCTGGTAGCAAAGATGAATCGTTGGATAATAGGGATGATGACAGCGAATTTCACTGTACTAGGTTCCCTGTCCGGTGGACTTGACTGATATAGCAACTTGTTTTTAACCGTGCCATTGGATAAAACCTTGTTTCAATTGAGATTAATAGCACAATAAGAAGAATTAGCTTTTGTCAACATTCACCGAAATGGATTATAAAATTGCAGGAGCGGAGAACAATACGATGGGACTACTGATCCTGCAACATGCCTCATGTCTACTGCTGCTAGTTCGTTGCTACAGATATTGCAGCTAGTTGGTACAACCACTAGATGTGGAAGAAATGATTATTGTAAATAAATAAAGAATTTCTTTGTACACATCAAAAGCATTCCTGCGGCAAATGCAACTTCACTCTTGTATGGTTGTACCTCCATTTGCTGTTCTAGTGCTCTTGATCATCTTGACAACATTTAACTTCCGGGATCACACCAGCCCTGCGGTCTGATGATTGTACCGCAGTATCACTACTGAAATGAAGGCTGCCAAAAAAAGATGCACTTTCATGTTAATAATATGAATTTGCCACAGTCATGCTATGAAGTCATGAACACTTTTTCACATTGAATTTGAATTCAACTGGAATCATAAGAAAAGGAATGTTTTTTCATGCACCAAGTGTCTAAAGCTCGCACATGAGATGTTAACACTTAGCTTAACGCACTACCTTTGAGGCCAATATTGAAAATTGATTTGGGTTTTAGTTTCCTGAAACATTTGAGGCCATTTCTGTCTAGATTCTTTTGGTGGAGAAAATGACACCATACAGGTGTCAGAATTTACACAACCCTTTCCATGATGCAAATCAAGGATCATATGGTAAACTTCTTATCATTTTCTAATAAATATATCATATTTTCATCAGCACTGCATTGGAATTGAATCTGCAAGATTGCCACAAAAAAAAAAGTCATCCCAACTGTACCTGCCAGGAAGCGAGTCTTAACACTAAACAAATTCCAGCACACTGTCACTGCCGTGCCCGCAACGAATTTCTTGCGGGGGCAAGACTTCCATGCTTCTAGAGCCCGGTCTATCAAATTTTCAGCTGGGGTAAACAGGGTACACATCGGTGTTAGTGTTATGCTATGAATTTGGGTTAACAGTAGCCATGTTTAACAAATAAGGTAATCTCAAGAGTATGGACTGGTAACTATACCTATCATATGAATTTGTGTTGAATAACAGATATAAAGCTTTGGGAGTGTAAAACTGGTGAAGAAACCTGCAAAATTTCGTGAATAAGAAAATGATATAGGACCGCAGTCATGCTAAGATTGTTCTGATAGTACTTTATGTCTTGTACCTGTGGCTAGAAGCCTCCATACCGTAACCAGACTACCATATTTTGCACCGAACAGAAGAACAGGCAATACCTAAGATTCAGATATCAAAGAGACAAAGATTTATAAATTACTCAGGGAAAGAATTATGCTTCAGCCAGAACGATCCAGTCACTAATACAATTTAATGCTTACTTTGAGAGTCATCGATGGGTTGCCTGAGAAGATCACTTGTGCCGTGGATATGATGGAGTTAGCAATCGGCAGCACAGCTCCGGCAGCACGAAGCACATCTTTTTCAGTCAATTGGAAGTTCCTTTCCCTCACCGGATGCCTGCTACAAATGCTAACTGAAATTAGCTGCTCGGTTCAAACAGAGTAACGACTTATTCTGTGGCACAAAGAACAAAATTGATCATTGGCTCATAGTACTTCATACCTCTGTGGCACAGAATCCTTAAAGAAGGCTAGACCCAAAATCATAACGCCCAGCTGACAAAATACAGAAATTGGGCTGCACAGATGGTCACCCAAAACTCATACGAGATTAGCACAGGAAGAAACATAGAGCAAAGTAGAAATTTGAGGAAAAGCAGTAGCAGATCATGCATACCTGAAAGTGATCTCTCTT